>NC_143517.1:45460178-45611716 GCF_031878675.1 Megascapheus bottae
TGCAATCAATGTTTAAAACAATATATACTATCTCATATTTGATTAGTGAATGCAGTCAGCTGAAGTCTATTTCTTTTATTTTTCATTTTAATTTACTGCAGGACATTTTTGGTTACAAACCAGCATATTTATATTGATTACTTCAAACTACTTGGTAAAGTCACAAGAACCGTCCAGATGGATGTATCCTTTGCACTGTGTTTTTTATAGTATAGAACACACATCCAAAAAGCTACCTACGTCCTATGATCCCGGATGGCCTATGTCAGGCTTGTATCTAAGACTCACTAAAATGGTTCAGGGCGTGTGAAGGAAAATGACCCTCTCTTCATTTCAGAGCTGTGCTGAATCTCTGGAGAGTCTTGATTTTTGAGGTAGGAGCTAGCTTTTAATTTTCAGCTTATCCTAGGCTCTCCTTAATTGTGTAGTTGATTCAGCTTACAACTATCTACTCTGGACATCATTTCCCTGAACACAAGAGTTGTTCTTTCAGGTCCCAGTGAGTGCCTGCACTCATTTTCTCAGAAGCTTACCAGCAAACATTGAAATCATTTTACACTAATAAGTGGAATAATTTTACATGAACAAATGTAATAAATGGAGGATTTAAATTATGTGTTAAATATTAATTTATATGATATTAACAATGTAGTGAATATTGACATAATAAATATTTAAGAATTATCAAACCAGATTAAAATCTGTATTATTTCAATTTTTAATGTAAAAATGCACTAAACAGTAAAATTGCAGGCTTTTCAAAATAGCTCATGACTGTAATCCTAACTATTTGGGAAACAGAGATCAGGGGCATCATGATTTAGGACAACCTGGGGCATAAAGTTCAAGATTCCATCTCCTTCTGAATAACTGAAATTTCATACAAGTATGCATCACCATGTTACTCCAGCATGATTTTTAAATTGTTAGATGAGATAATATTTGCACATATCCATGAAGTCAAACCGGATATTTTGACAGGCATATCCTCTGTGCCATTATCACCTCAGGACAATTAGTGTAACAATTCTCAAGCATTTGTGAGCATGAGGTTACTCTGTACTGCAGTATTATGGGGAAGTTTACTAAAATGATGTTTTCTCTTCAAAAGGTCATTAGGGCAGCAAATTTTGAAATACAAATGAAAGACTATCATCTTAAATTGAAAAAAAAAACCTGCCTTCTTGGAAACTGAATCTTCCTGTGCTATAACAAAATACTTTGTAGCTGCCAATCTCTGCATCTTTGTCTGAGTTAATAAACTTCATGCTGCTTAACAACATGGACCATTTACTCTTTCTGTGCTTTCCCTCCCAATGTGCAATACAAGACCTGGCATATGGTATGACACCACAAGTGTTTAGAAAATAAGCTACATGCACAGTCAAGTCTTATTTATCTTAGTGGAGGTCAACTTATTTGGCATTTGATGTTAATTTATGCTTTATAAATGCTTTTGAAGAAGCTAAGCAGAACCATATTTTGATGTCCAAACACTGAACAAAACAAGAGAAACAAAGCCTTTAATTTAGTCTTGGTACTCATTTAGTCTTAGAAGAAATACCTTTATCAGTGGGGGAAAAAAAGAAAAGGAGGAAGGGAAGTAGAGAAGGGTGAGAAACAGCGAGGGGGATTGAGATAAGAGGAATGCAGAGAAAGGGAGGGAAGTGAGAAAGGTTGTGAATCTAGGAAGAAGAAAGAATATAGCATGTTTCAAGTTGTATTAAAAGCCACACTGATGAATATGTGCTAATAAACGTAACTGTTATTAAAAAAAGAATGCAATGAGGACACTATGAAAGTAAGTCTATAGTATGCTACAAAACTGACCCCCGCAGAGAAATTATACCACTTAGGGTAAATGAAGTCAGACAAAGTAAATTCATCCTAAGTTTGGACTGTTTGGGTTTCATCTGGAAGAGCCCAGAATGAAATGGAAAGAGGTTACATATTCAGGTAGATGTGGGATAGGAGACATTCATAACCATCTATTGCCTGAGCCCTATTTCTCCTAACTCTGTAGTCTACAGAGTTCTGAAATTACCTTAAACTGTACTTGGCATTCAACAATGCTTATTGCTATGCAGTTTAATGTCAACTCCCTCAAAACCCTCACAGAATCATAAGGTGAATTTGTGGCAACTTTTTTCTCAAGTTATTCTGGGATATGTTTGGGTTGGCATTTGATTATTAGTTTTATTCTTCTCTCAAATATAAAAAAAGAATAATCATTTCCAGGGAGATCTAGACCCAAATAACCTCCGATACATCCCAAGCATAAATATAGACAGTGTACTGTTATATGTTAAGTTGATTGTGATAAAAATCATATTTGTGTAAACATCAAGACAATGTTTTAGAGCCAATCATCTCTGGGTTAAACTCAACTAGTGTTGAGGAACAAAAATATAGAAATATACAAACACAATCTGAGAAACTGTATTTAATAATTGGTGCCAATCTCTAGATTGTGGTCTTTTGAAATTTCTAAATTTCCTAATTAGGGTGTAGCAAATTTAATGACAAAGAACTACACACAAGCACCTAATTACAGTGGAGCACCGCTGACACTGAGAAGCTAAAGAAAGGGTAACTAACATACCATCCATTTTGTCTGTTCTTAGTCCACAAAGTAAAGTTCAAAAAACTATAAGATGAAACACATTCAACCGATTTGTTTTCAAAATCTCAGCAGCCTGTGTTTTTTATGAAATACACTAATTTAAATTCAAAGGCACATAGTTAGTGCTTCCCCTTTGTAGGTTTTCAGCCACATATACACATGGAGACACCATCTGGTTTGAGCCAGTTCATTATCAATCCATCACCCATGCTCTGTATTATCAGATTAAGAGGGTGGACATAAATTTGACCACCTGGGCACTGGTGTTATTAACATACACCCCAGCCACACACTCATAAAGTGATTTTGTTTGGAGCTGTAGCTTGATGTTGCTTCCTTTTTCTATTTGATCCAATTGAAGCTTGATCAGTGACTTTCTAATAATGTAATTTCAGAAGGAAAAAAACAAACCGAGAGAACATCAATACTATCCAGTACACTGTGCCTTCAAACCTCAGAGAGAAGAATTTATAGTTTCAGATCTAGACAGAGACAGGAAGCATTGAAGCCAGGAGAGCAGAGTTGAGGAAGAAATCTGTAGGAGCTGGGATTTGCTGTCAATCCATGTATGCATGGCCGAGTTCAGTGCTTCTGGGAAACTTCAATGTGGCTCCTGACTGAAATGAGTAGGCCCAGCTTTATGCCTGGGAAGAGAAACCTATAGCAATTCATCTGAAGTCACTCAGCTCATCACACAGTTAAGGTACCACTCCCCAAACATATGCTTTACTTCTCCAATCATAAGTTTGACCTCAGCTGGACTGTGGGGGCTGAGATATGAGGGTTGAGGTTCAAAGCCAGCAGGGACAGACAAATTTGCAAAATCTTATCTCCAGTCAGTCTAATGCTGAAAGTAAAGGCTAGGCACAAATAGTGGTGCTAGCCCTGAGCAAAAAAAGCCCAGCAAGAGCATATGGCCCTGAGTTCATGATTCAGTTCTGGCATCAAAAAAGTATTTATTCTACATGTCACTTTGTAAAGTACACAGAATTGAGAGTTCATCTGATAAATTATGAAGTTAAATAAAAGAGAATAATAGCCCTGACTCTTTCCTGCTACACCTTTAAAACCCTGGGGAAGATCACAAAAGCACAATTATCACAGAAAAATAGAATAGGAAGCACTTTAGAATGTATCAAACACATCTTTTTAAAAATTTAATAATGTAATTATTAATAATATTACAATGAATATGAAAATTATCTTTTAGCCTCACAAAAGCATTTCCTTCTCAGGATTCTAGGCTGAACTACAATTTAGCAATCATAAATATGTAAGAAAACATCAGACATGGTTGTAATCTTTTTAGCTAACCTATTAACTGATCATTTGCTGAATATGTTCTGTATTTACAATATGAAGAAGGAAAAGAATACAGAGCACGTGCCTCTACTTCAAGCAGCTTACCTCCCAACTGACAAAACAAAAAAAGAAAATGAATTGCTAAATCATGGAAGAAAGTTAAAACACTTTCTTTAAAAAGTATCACCAAATTGCAAATTAATTAACTATAGAAATTCAAAGACGTCAGGGATGGTAGGCCACATGAAGAACGTTAAGTCCCCCAGGAGTCCTAGGAGATGTTAGTTTGTTGTGCTGCCATGAAAGAGGATCACAGGCTAAGTGGTGAAAAGAACACAAAAGAATGATTCTCACAGTTCTGAAGGCTGCCAGTCCAAGGTCAAGGTGCTGGCATGTGTAGTTTCTGCAGAGGCCTTTCTGTCTCACTTGTAGGCATCCATTTTCTTACTGTATCACCTGATCCCTTAGAGCTCACACTCTCAGGAGATTCTTCCTCATTTTATGAGGATACCACTCATCCCTTCCTTATGACTTCATTAAAGCTTAATTAGTTCCTTAAAGGCCCCATAGCCAAATGCAATCACACTGGAATGAAGGCTTCACCAACAAGTTTTGGAAGGGTTAGGAAGAGGGATCTATACCAGGCAGGAATTGGAGAGAGCTACGTTTTGAGGAGAGAGTGGGCAGTGGCATGAGAAAATAGTCAAGGATCCACCTCATTAACAGAATAATTACATATCATCCTTCATGCCAATCACAGGGTATCCATACTTCTTTTCCTGGGTAGACATTAGAACAATTACTCATCTCTTTCATCAAAAGGAAAACTCTCCTTAAAACTAGCTGCCATTGTTTGGATTCTATACTTATGCATACTGATTATTCTTCTCAAATAACATTTTTATCCCTTTTACTTTTCTTATATCTGCTCATTAGATTTTGAGTAGTTTGTTGGTCCCATGAAGAGAAAAGCAACCCTAAAAGCCACATAACAGAGAATGACATGAAGTAAATGATTGATCAAGAATCTCAGTACATTGAACAATAAATATAATTTGCTTAGGTGGCTAACTTGGACAGCCATTTGAGGCAACTGTTTTCCATGTAGCAATTGAAAGATTACAGTTCCTTTCACCTGGGTTTCTGCCTTTTCAGCCATAGCCCATGATGAAAAGACACATGAAGAATATAGGCCTGCTATTAAGAGCACAACCCTGAGCTGGTGTGCATAATTCTCATCCAAACTCCACAGTTTGAAATCACTCCAGGGTCCCAATTAATTGCAAGGAGACTGAGAAGTGGGGTGCTCCTTGGTGCTCAAAGAGGAGAAAATTAAGCTGAGAGTTTGGCCTAGTAGTAGAGCACTTGCCTAGCATGCACGAAGACCCGCGTTCGATTCCTCAGTACCACATATATGAGCCGAAAGTGGTGCTGTGGCTCCAGTGGTAAAGGACTAGCCTTGAGAAAAGCCCAAGGACTGTGCTCAGGCCCTTAGTGCAAGCCCTAAGACTGGCAAAAAAAGAGGAGAGAACTAAATGGACATATTAATACTTGTATCATATTTCATTGATCTGGGTAGTATATACTAGAAAGAATAATATCTGAAAAAAGTGTGGGTGAATTGGAAACATCTTTATTTAATTTAAAAACAGAACTCAAATATTTAAGTCTGATTTTTATGCAGAAAACTTTTTTTGGTTTTTGTTTTTGTTTTGTTTTACATACCCTTACCACTATCTTGCTTTCCAATTGAACACCAGGGTTGTACTGGAATACCTAACTCTGTTCAGACACAAATGCCCTTACCTCAGTGAACTGCTACCAAAGTACCTCAATAATTACAAGTTTAAAACAATCCTCAATTACAAACTCAAGGACCTATAATTTGCAGAATGCTTGTTTTGCTGCTCTCCCTTGATATATTTTATAAAATTTGAGAGAAATCAAGGAAAACTATTTGTAGGGTCATTGAGATAATTATTTCATCATAAATGTAGATGAAATTGGTAGATGATATGGTAACCTGAAATTAAGTATCATTATCACATTTCTGTGAAGAATGGTTTCCAAACTGTATAGGTACTGACATATTTTTTACTTCTTTTTAGATCAACAATTTTCAAGAGATTACAGCTATTGCTAAGTTGCTGGCATAGAATGTATAGTAAAGAAATTAAGTTTTAAAGACAAACTCTCATTGCACATTTTTGCTGTGTCCTTCCTTTGTCTCAGTATTTTACTGTAAAGCAAGCTGGACTGGAATAATGTAAGCCTTCACTCTCAATTCTTTGTGGTCACTTCAAGTGAAAGCCAGCTCCAGTTTTTCCTCCCTGTATGTTTTTGTGTCTTTGCTATCATCTCTTCCTTTGGTTGACGTCTGAGTGATCAGATACCTCTCATCTCCCAGTCCTTTTCTCTCTTCCCCTCCCTTCCCTTTCCTTCTTTTATCCCCTCCCTTCTTTTCTGTCAATTATTAAAGTTCCATGATTCTCAACAGCCATAGATTATATTTTAGTCCTAATCTTTCCTTCTTACTATCTCCACTTAAATTTTGAATAGTCAAACTTTGCATGCAAAACTATATTTACTTTTTTTACAATATTCCCTCAAGTCACCTAAATACCATATTTCTTAAAAGACAAGAAGCCTAGAAAATATCTCTCCTTATTTTTTCTTCCTTCAGCTCACATCGAATCCATCCATTCTTGTGGACTCTTCTGCCAAACTATGTCATAGATTCAAGTATTTCACCTTTTCTTTACTATGAATGACATATGACATTAATATGACAGCCCCTGTCATATTATCATCTGATTACTTCATTATGGCAATTTTGATCCTTCTTTTCCCCTGACTTCAAATTGATTCTCTGCTCCTCTGAGTATTCTCTAACAGGCCTTTTCTTCTGACTGTACTTGGATCCTCCTAAAGTCTTCGCACATACTGAGTTTTGCACTGGTTCTTTCCAGTGATGGACTGCTCTTTCTCATCTTTCCATACACCAATCATTTGACTTCATGTCAATGGATACACCAACCATTACTCTATCATAAGTGTCACTATCTCACACTATAAGGACTCCATGATGATACCAAATATTGGTCTACACCATCTATTACTAGCAAAAATGAACAAACCAAAGAACCATTGTACTATAATCATGCTCTCTAAGTCTTATAGTGCATACTCAATTTTCATAAACCAAGATGGAGGATAAGCATCAAACTCTGATAAGGAAAGCATGCTGAGACTATGAAAGACATGATTAAGAAATTAGGGGTTCTTTGGCCAGGGGTTTGGACTTGTGGTAGAGTGCTTGCCTAGCATGCACAAAGACCCGGGTTCAATTCCTCGGCACCACATACACAGAAAAAAGCTGGAAATTGTGCTATGGCTCAACTGGTAGAGTTCTAGCCTTAAGGAAGCCCAAGGACAGCACTCAGGCCCTCAGTGCAAGCTCCAGGACTGACTAAATTAAAAGTTTAAAAAAAAAAGAAATTAGGGGTTCTGACCCCAACAATAAAAATAAAATAAAAATAAAAAAATAAAAATAAAATAAATAAATTAGGGTTTCTGGAAACTCAAAAAGAAGCCAATATGAATACTTTTATGTTCTTTCATTTAAGGAAAAAGTGTTTTCTGGATAAAGACTATTGTTACACTTTAGGAGATTAACTTAAGTCGGAATGGCAAAAAACTGTAACTTCCCTGTCAATTCCAATCAGTTACCAGTGTTTCCTTAGAACTCTTTTGTTGGTTAGAATTATGGGTCTATGTATTTTGCTCAGAGGTTAAAAAGAGTAGAACTTTGATGTGATGACTCGTCATAGAGTCCCAAAGGAGTCTAAATCTTTACTCAAATCTGTACTCTCTCTACTCTCTAATGTGATTTATGGTCTATCCTTAAAGCCATGTTTATCTTTACATTTCTAGTACAATGATTCAAAAAGTATCAATTAAGATACTACTGCACATGTCCAAATTTACCACAAAGGAATCCTTAAAGACTATAATGTCATCTCAGCTCAGAGTTTCCTGTTTTTTCTTTTTGTTTTCTTTTTTTTTGCCAATGATGAGGCTTGAACGCAGGGCCTGAGCACTGTCCTTGGACTTTCCTCAAGGTTAGAGCTCTACCACTTGAGCCATAGCACCACTTCCAGCTATTTTTTTCTATGTATATGATACTGAGGAATCGAACTCAAGTCTTCGTGCATGCTAGGCAAGCACTCTACCAATAGGCCAAACTCGCAGCCCTCCTGGGGTTTTTTGATCACCATAAGATACCTAGGTATCTTACAAAAAAGGTGAAGAGAACGCAAGGTGAAGGGCATGCATTCAATATGAAAATACTACATCAAAGCCGGGGATTGGTGTCTCACACCTGCAATCCTAGCTACTCAGGAGACTGATGTCTGAAGATTGCAGTTCAAAGCCAGGCCAGGCATGAAAATCTGTGAGATTCTAATCTCCAATTAACCACCAGAAAACTGGACATAGTGCTGTGGTTCAAGTGGTAGAATGGTAGCCTTGAGATGAAGAGTTCAGGGATAGTGCCCAGGCCCAGAGTTCAAGCCCCATGACAGACAGAAGAAAAAGAAAAAAATCAAAATAAACGATGAAAATAATATCTTACAGGGGCTCTACTTCACACATATTGCACCAAATTCTGAAAATATAACCCTTATACCACAGATTTTCAGAATCATCATGGGATGCTTCCAGAAGTCCCTGAGCTCAGATCTTAAAATGCTCATCTCTGTGTCAAATACTGCCAAATTGGTATATAATCTATGCACATCCACTTTCTTTGGAAGTGACTACAAGTGGTTTGTTAGCATATATCCTTTATGGGCAATGATAAAGTGTACATGTTGTGGATAGGTACAGGATTTTTTTTTTTGCAAATTCTCTTGATCCACAGATACAGTGGGCTGCTATTAAGGTATAGTCTTTGAAACACAGCTCTACAAGCAGATATTATGATCTTCATTTCACAGGTCATTTCCCTGAGGATTTCAATTGCTTTTAGTAATTAAAATTCCTAGCCACCATGAGGCTGATTGGAACTCAGGCTGTTTGGCTGAAATTTTCAAATTCAGAGTATAAATAGTAATCTAGAAATAGATACCAACATAGGTTTCTAATTTCTAGGGTTTTTTTTAAGGGCCATAAGGTGGTGGTAGCTTTTTTAAAAAATATACTATTTGTTTTTTTAATATTCTTTCACTAAAGTAGAAAAGAGACACAAAAGTATAATTTTTAAGTTTTTTAATGCACAAAAAGAACATCCCAGCAACAGAACAAGCATTGACTTATTGACAATAGAGCACTACATAAAGGAGAGCCCTCCCCACTCAGTAAATATGGATATAGCATAGACATGAAAGGAGGTGGATGCTTCAGGATTGAATATAAACCCTAAAGCTAACTATACAACATCCATATATGGCTTATTATCCAATAGCAATATGTTCATAGTGATGCATATGACATTAATATGTGTTTGAAAGATGCTCTTGATTCAAGCATTAAGCAACAACAACAAAAATACTGAAGAGGTAGTTTTGCCAATGCAAGGTGAAAAAAAAAGGCTTTACCTTGCTTTGGTTGTTTCCTTAAAAATCTACAACCATTTCTTTTTGCTTCTAATTTTCTCCTGGATCAACCAGAAGGAAAGTGTTTGTAGAAGCTGCCAATTTTACAATTCACTAAGAACCCCTTCTCTCCTGAGGTGGATAACAATGTTTTTGAAAAAAACTATTCCATTAGTCAACTGGCAAGTTTCCAATTGTGGTTCTTTCTGTTCTCGATATGAAATAGATTCTGACTCGATGAAGTCACACTCTATTTCAATTTTTGAGTCTGAATGATTTCATGATACTCACTTCCACCATCACCTAAGAAGGTTGACAGTTGACCTATTACTGAAAAGTCAGGAAATACATTTTACGTTTAATTTTTTTAAATGAAGTTGGAAATGACACATTGAGTATTATAGGTGACTGCACACAATTTGTGGTAGTTCTCTCTGTGTTGCACAAAGTCATCGCGTCATTGACTCAAAGGGAATCTGAGCTTCTGATGGCCGGAGAGTTTCTACTGCTTTTTCTGCTCGGGGATGATGGACTGAGGAAGGTCTGCCAGCACTGAAACTCTTCGACAACAAACTAGCTTATCCTATCTTTACAACAACAAGAAATAAGCCCACAAAATTTTAAGGAAATTAAAAGAAAACATTTGCAACTCGCAAAATCTAGAACAGCCACTTACCAGACAACGGTTAGAAACACTAGAAACCAAGTAACATCCTTTTAATCAGTTATGACTCGTTACACGCAGAATGCATAAATATACAGTATATAGAGCTCTACATATTGCTCCAGAAGAATATATGTACATATGAGCAATGTACTGAAACTGAGCAAGAATTCCCACAGCATATCCCCAGCTTTAACAACAACAATAATAATAATAATAAAGCAGTTTTCATGACAGGACGGTTTGAAGGTCACAGATGCCAAGAGTGCTGAGTGGTAACACTAAGCAGAGAGCCACATACACTTATCCTTGCAAATACATAAGGTGACAATGAAGGTCACAAGTGAACAGCACTTTGCCTGCTGCGCAGTTTCTCTCTTATAACTAGACACAAGTGCATTCTTCAGTGGTGGTCTGCAGCCTCACAACTCTCATGCGTGTGTCCACCGTGCCAGGCACACGCGGAGCGAATCACAGTCCACACACTTCAGATTGGCTTCTACTGATTCAGGTCAATGAGTTCCTGCCGTCACAGACTCCAGATTCAATCTGTAGCATAAATAATCCAGAGACCACACTTGGAACACCGCCATTCACAAGATACTACAAGAGATACTGGGCAGAACAGCATGAACACTGCACGCCAGTGTGCAGGAGTGGAGAGTAGCTTTGTGCACTTTTGCAAAAACAGAAACCCCCAATGATCCACCATGGACATGATGTCTTTTATTGGCCAGCCCTATCTGTAGCTAAGAAGACACTATGCTGCTCCTGAGCCCTTTCGATCAGCTTCCTCTTCTTCTTCCTGTTCCTCTTCTCCTTTGCCTTGCCTGTTCTCTTCCCTACAATGGGGGAGAGAGTGGGAGGGAAACAAATGGAGATATGTCAGAAAAGGTTCTTTCTCTAGGAAAGAAAACAAAAACACATTGAGAGTTTTACACGAAGCCCATCTGGAAAACATCACCTATGGGGGGGAGGGGGAAGAAAAGCAACCTCAAAGAGAAAATTGTTCACATTAATTTTGACGATATAATAATAATTTACTAAATTGGATATGCTGTCTAAAAACAGAGACTGATCTTCCTGTTACAGGCAACTGGCATATTTAAATACCTCCCAGCAGCCAGATCAGTGTTTCAAAATATCATGCTGCCACAAAAATTCCATTTATTCCATACTACTTTTAACAATGCTACCCTTCACCAGACAGCTTTATGTCTTTCTACTGCTCCATATGTCAGTGGGTCAAAAGAAAATAAGCATCTACCTACAGTAAATATACCAAAAGTTTCATACTTCCCTTCTCCATACCCCTGGAGATGAAGAGAGTCTTGCTTTTAATGTTATTCCTTCTATGTTCTTCAAACACCAATATCTGTAATGCTTTTTATATTTTCTATAAACATTCATATGGGCATTATTCACTCAATGTCTCATGGTTTCTTATCCAAATTCCCTGGACAAGTTTTTTTCTTATTTATAATGCAAAGCAAGGAAAAAAATACTTGTCCTGATCAACTAGTGGTATGTGTCTAACTACCAGAAAATCACACCAAGTTATCCTGTTTCTCTGTTATAGCCACCAGGAAGTCTCTGGGCTAAATACTTAAGGTTTTCCTCCATCAAGAATTTTTGGGTAGGGCTTTTCCTTTGCTTCTGGCATTTTTCACTTCTTCCATCTTGTGGTCATGGTTTATGGTCTTTAGAACATCTCAACGTTTCTTTGCAAGCATGTACACACACACACACACACACACACACACACACACACACGTGGTAGAGTAAAAAAAATGAGGACTATAAGGCATTTGGTTTTGATTTACTGTCTTATTTAGTTTCTACATCTATGAATCAGGGAATGTTTCTGAAGAAGAAGGGTTTTACAAGATTCTGGTGTTTTACAGAAGGTAAACGACCCGTAGACGTGTTCAGGTATGAACAATGCTTACTCTATCGAGTCAGAAAAAAAAACCAACCTGTCAATCTTCCTCTCATATACACCTTACAATCTAATTTTATCATGGAGTGCTAAAAAGTCAATTATACTCCTGTAGAGTTTAACCACAAAACACCACAGCAATCCAAAACTACGAATGGAACATTTGATTCTAATTCATAATGGCTGATCTTCAACCTTGCTACATCTAACAAAACTCAGGCTTTTATATACTAAAACACAATGGGGCGAGTGGCTGATGCAAAAAAAAATGAAAGGCAAAATGTAGATGGGCAGAGTCTATACTTATTGGAAAAGTCATACACAATTGAAGACATGAGATTCCTAAGTGAAGGGAAAGGATTCTCCTTTTTATTTTTCTGCTTTTTTGATTAGACAGTGCTTTGGTTAAAGA
This sequence comes from Megascapheus bottae, assembly GCF_031878675.1. Taxonomy (NCBI): domain Eukaryota; kingdom Metazoa; phylum Chordata; class Mammalia; order Rodentia; family Geomyidae; genus Megascapheus; species Megascapheus bottae. The sequence continues at coordinate 45,472,713 of NC_143517.1, forward strand.
TGCAAAACAGTCTTCTACTCAAGTCCCTAGTAGAAGTGGATGCACAGTCAATATTCAATATTTGCTGAGCACTAATTTTGATCACAAGTGGTTTTAAAATAACTTATTCTTAATAAGACATTGCAATAAAATAATGAGAACATGACTGTGCCCTCATATTAAATTTAGAAAGTCCTTGACGTTAACTTCTGGTTCTCATTAAATTCTGGCATTAATGTTATTATGGCATTTTGCCATCTTTAAACATAGTTAATCCTATCCAATGAAACTTTAGTTCAAGTCATTATTAATCAAAGCAACTGTAAAGTTACAAGTATTTAGTAACATTATCTCTAATGATGAGACACTTACTAAAGGCAGACAAAAAGTACTTTAATAGTATATTTTTAAAAGAAGCTCCAATTAACAAAACTAATATAAAGTTTTCTGTTTTATATTTTCTGAGAAAACACAATTGTTCACTTAGAAAATCACTATGTTTTGAACACTTGTTGTGCTTACACTTCATTTATACAAAGCCTGAAGTTTCTCTTAAAGGTAGATGTAAATTAAGTAAATAGAAAAATAGAATGAAGATTTGGAAAGGCTAGAATAAAAATGTAAAAAAATTTTCACATGTGTAATTGTCAATTCTTCATATAAGCTAAAAGAGTTGAAGTGTATATGGCTTTGACAATCAAAATGACTAGAAAAACTCATTCTTAAGATAGTCTTTAACTGTCTGGGAGTTTGACCTAGCGGTTGAGTGTTTGCCTAGCATGCACGAAGACCCGGGTTCAATTCCTCAGAACCACATACATTAGAAAAAAAGCCGGAAGTGGTGCTGAGGCTCAAGTGGTAGAGTTCTAGTCTTAAAGAAAATCCAAGGACAGTACTCAGGCCCAGAGCTTATGCCCAGGACCCGCAAAAAAAAAAAAAAAAAAAAAAAAAAAAAAAAAAAGATAGTTTTTAATTACCTGATACATTATTCTGATTTAATTGTCAGTATCATTAGTTTTGCTAGCTGACATATTTTGTAATAAAGAAGTTAATATTTATATAAAACAGTTGACTATTGAACACTCAACAATGTTTCTGAAAACATATAAAATATTGTTAACCGTATTATTCCTTTGGCAATAACTTTGTGATACCATTTCCAAGAAACAATTCTGAGGGGTCCTACTTACAACCCTGGTGATTTTCCTCAGAAATCTCTTTTGAATGACATCTTTTTACTATTGTTTGCTTGAGTGGTTTTGGTTTTGGCCCGTAACATTTTTCATGTAAGTTGTATTACAAATACCAAAGAATTAGGATGATTAGCAGCATTTGACCACAGACAGGCCTAGATTAACTGAAAATATTTTGTGGACTACTGTAGGTTGTTCTGACTTTAATCTCAAGTCAAAGTAATAAAAGAATACTAAAGCATAAGGTACTGGAGAGTGCCGGTGGTTCATGCCAATAATCTTGGCTACATAGGAGGCTGAGACCTGAGGATCAAGTGGCAATTGTCTCCAATTATACACACACACACACACACACACACACACACACACACACACACACACACACACAGAGCTAGAAGTGGAGGTGTGGCTGAAGTGATAGAATACTAGCGTTGTAGCCTTGAGTACAAAGCCCAGGGACAGTGCCCAGGCCCTGAGTTCAAACCCTAGGTCTGGTATGCACACATGCACACACACACACATAAATACACACACACACGCACACACACACACACCTAAACCATATATAGTATATTGAGTTTTCCATACATTTTTCATAACTTATGATTTCAAATGTAAGACTTTATGAAGATTAATATTTTCCAAACATTTGTCACCCTGTTATTCTATCTTTGAAAGCATAGATGTATGCTGACTTAATTAAGATTACAGCTCATTCTTGGTGCATTTATGCTGTATAGGAAGCATTCTAGGGAAATCATAATGTCAAGCCAACCAAAGAGCAATTCATGGATTTAACTTTCAACTCATAAGAGAAGACTTAGAAAATGTATTGCTAAAGATCAGAAGAGGTGTGAGTTTAAAAGGAGAATATCAGCTCCTAGCATGGCTCTAACTCTACTGAGCAGTTATACAAATCTTCATCCTCAGAGCTTTGTAGATCAGTACAGAGGGTGTATTTTGGAGATCCTTCAGGAACTGCTCTGTGGGAACTAAAAATGACTGGCTGAAACATCACCATCTTAAAGGAAGGCAGTGTGACATACTAGAGAAAGGCTGCTACACTGCGGAGGAAGGAAACAAAATTCACTAGTAAGGGATTAGATTTGTGACTCTCCATTTCTACACTGATGGAATAAAGAACTCCCTCTCTCTCTCTCTCCCTCCCTCTCTCTCTCTCTCTCTCTCTCTCTCTCTCTCTCTCTCTCTCTCTCTCTCTCTCTCTCTCTCTCTCTCTCTCTCTCTCTCTTGCTAAAAGCTATAGAATGCCATGAGAAGAAATTGTGGTGTCCCTAGAGTGAAAGGAAGGTGTGTACAGTAACACTAGTAAGACAAGATTATCATCAAAATAAATGGACATTATCAAAGCCACATTCTAACCAGGGTAATTACATTGATTTGCACACATGTGGAAATGGTCCAGGCGGATAACCTATCTGCTCCTGTACAGTGAAAGGTGAACACTCCCTTATGGAAATACTCCTCACATCCAGCTGCAGATTACTGCTATTAGAATCAGAAATAGGGTGACGTTATTTTGAAGCAAGATACAAGCCGACTCACAAATTACATGAAGCTGTGAAAATACTGACTTCCATAGCCAGTCAGACAGTGATTCTGTTCTTTCAGAAGCTCTCACATTCTAGGAAGTTCTACAAATGGTTTTCCTTTCACTAGATCTAAGGAATTCTCTGCATTGTTGGATGATTTTTGCACATCCATCAACACGGCACAGACATTATCTAGGGTTGCCATACTAAATACTGTTTGGAGAAAGATTTTTCTCAGGATAAATATAATGGTAGAAAACTGAAGGGAGGCAGGAATCAGCAACCAAGACTATAAAAAAGATAAAAGCTTCTCTCTCATTCTATCTTTTTTTATCCCCCTGTATCTATTTATGCAACCTATATTTATATATGTATAGAGATATCTATATAGAGATATATCTACATGCATATTTATAGATGTTTACATCTTTTTGGCTATTTTTGTCAGCCATGGGGCTTGAATTCTGGGCCTAAGCATTGTCACTGAGCTCTTCAGCTCAAAGCTACCACCCTATCCCTTGAGCCACAGCTCAAGGGTTAAATGGAGATAAGAGTCTCATGTTCTTTAGTACCTGGGCTGGCTTTGAACCTTGATCCTCAGATCTCAGCCTCCTGAGTAGCTAGGATTACAGGTGTGCCCCACCTAGATGTTTATATCTTACAGTGCTATAGAGATATTTATTATATGTATACATATATATATTTATAGATGTACAAATACTATATGTATACCTGTACATCCACACAAACCACAGAAAGTAAGCTACATTGTGACAAATATGATCACCATTAATAACCACTTTTTTAATTGTATTTTTTGTTGTGGTCACGTACAGAGGGGTTACAGTTACATTGGTCTGGTAGTGATGACATTAGTTCTTAAACATTGATACCCCTTCCCATACGTTTCTCCTACGTTCCCTCCCCCCATTCCCTCCCAATTGTCTTGTCTTTCCCCTTCACTTCCCTATTTCAAATAAACAAATTAACATATACACAATATAATAGGTGTCACAATCATGACACCTAACATGACAACATGAGATTAAACATAAAGGGGAAAAAAAGAAAAGAAATACCTTCACATCGCACATTAAGAACAACAATCACAAAGATAAACCTCTTGTTTCCATACCCTGGAGTTCATTTCATTTAGCCTCATCCTATATAGACATATTTATATAGCTTTTAATCTATTGTGAACCTCTGCTAGGAGAGTCCTAGATGTGTAATAATGATTACAAATGAGTGAAACCATACGCCTATGATTCTTTGGGTCTGGTTTACTTCACTTAATATGATTTTTTTCCAAGTCTTTCCAATTTCTTACAAGTGGACCAATGTAATAACCATTTTTATGGCCATGCTTATAATAAAATTACCTAAAACCAAAAATGCATTTTAATTATATTGTATTACCTGTAAGTAATTAACCTATTTTAATAAGTTTGTGATGTTCAAGTTTCCACTGCATTTACAAATGTTCTCATAGGGAATTGGAGATCACATGAGAGATTTAGCCACCCTTCAAAGCAGCTAAGCCTGAAGGACGGCAAGCCTGTTTACTCTCCATCTTGGTAATTCTCTCCATAGTTCAGAAGATGCCCTATGGAGGCAAAATATAAAAGATGGTTTCCACAGCTAACATATGGAGTCCGAGTTGTAGGTAATAAAGAGCAATTAGGCAATTTCTTTTCCTTGTATGAACAACTTGATTTAGCCCAAGATTGAGTAGCCACAGAAATTTATTTATTTAAGAGTAACGAATGGTTCTCTGCACAAATGCCAGCTAGTTGCTAAAATACTTTAAAAGTTCATATAAAAATAAATGGAAGACAATACAATTCAAAAAGAAAAATGAAATAAACTAATAAATATACTTAAACAATTAAAAGTGTCAAATAAAATGAGATGTGGCTGCAAAGATTCTTAAAAGTAAAAGTACTTGGTGCTGGCAGAACTGGTTAAGCACATGCAGAAAACTAAAGTTGGATGCTTCTTTGTCACCCTGTACTAGAATTAACTCCAAATGGATCAAAGACCTGGAGGTAAAACCCGACACTCTGAAAACTTTACAAGAAGGAATAGGAGATACACTACACCTCCTTGGTACAGGTCGAAACTTTCTTATTAAGACCAAGAATCACAACAAATCAGAGAAAGGCTGGATAAGTGGGACTGCATTAAACTGCAGAGCTTTTGTATGGCAAAGGACATAGCTAGTAAACTAATTAGGAAGCCTACAGAGTGGGAGATCTTCACCAACCATACAACAGACAAAGGCCTCATATCTAAAATATATCAACAACTCAAAAAATTGAATCAATCCAAAAATAATCTCCAAAGTAACAACCATCCCATTAAAAGATGGGCCAAAGACTTAAAGAGAGTCTTCTCTGAAGAAGAAACAAAAATGGCCTATAGACACTTGAGGATATGCTCAACATCTCTGGTCATAAAAGAAATGCAAATCAAAACAACTCTAAGATTCCACCTCACTCCAGTTAGAATGGCCAGGATCAAGAAAACTAATAACAACAGATGCTGGAGGGGATGTGGCCAGGAGGGATCACTACTACACGGTTGGTGGGAGTGCAAACTCGTTCAACCACTGTGAAAAGCAGTATGTCAGTGCCTCAAAAGACTAAACATAGAGCTCCCCTATGACCCAGGAATTCCACTACTTGGCACTTCCCCAATCATCCAGAAACAAAGACATACTAAATCCACCAGCACAACAATGTTCATTGCAGCACTATTTATCATAGCAAAGATATGGAACCAATCTAGATGTCCCTCACTTGATGAGTGGATCAACAAGATGTGGTATTTGTACACAATGGAATTCTATGCTGCTGTCAGAAAGAATGACATTGCCCCATTTGTTAGGAAATGGAAAGACTTAGAAAAGATCATATTAAGTGAAGTAAGCCAGACTCAAAGGAACTTAGGCTCAGTGGTTTCCCTCATTTGTCATAATCAGTAGAAACCTTGGGCTCTCCTAGCAGAGATTTGCAATAGAGCAAAACCTTGATACAAAAAGCCATATAGTAGGATGCTAAATGAAAGGATCTCTAGGATATAGAAACATAAGCCATATAATGAATGATTGTTGTTCTTAAGGTACTATGTTATCTCGCATCTCTTTTGCTGTCCCTTGGTTATCTCATATTGTTACAGTATCTCACTTTGTTACCTGATATATCAGATATATTTGTATTTGGTTATTTGAAATTGGACAGGGAACGGGGGAAAACAAGATGAGGGGGGGGAGGGAAATGGGGACCAAGACATGTGAAAGGGTATCAATGTATAGGAATTAATGCACCATCTATCTGGCAAATATCATGTAACCCTTCTATTAATTACAATAAAAAATATATGAAAAAAAGTAAATGTACTTGAAGTTGGTGAGCATACGGTGAGATTGGCTCAGGAGGCATGAAGAAAATATGAAACTGACACAGCTTTTCTGCAAAAGTCATCTGGAAAAGCACATAAAAGCATTAAAAACATTCATGACTTTTACATCAAGATCTAGGAATCTATCCTAGGAAAATAATCTAAACTCAGGTTCAGATTTATGCAGAGAGACATTCACTAAAATTCTAAAAAAAAACAACAAAAACAAACAAAACCTGTAAACTACCTCTTCTTTTCAGAAGTAATTCTGAAGCAATAAATTGTACTTTTAACTACAAATTGAAACATTTTATATTTTAAGACCACAGCCATGAAATCTATTTCCAAGAGCACTGTAGTTTCGTGTTCCTAAATCTTCTCATAAATAGATCTAAGGAAAAAAATCACTCTCAAGGTTATGGTGAATAAACTATGGGGAAATAATCACCTTATTAGAATCTATGATATAAAACTCCACAACTACTCACCTAAACCCTTCAGAAATGAAAAATGAGATATTCCTTCATGACTTGTATATATATATATATATATATATGTGTGTGTGCACGTGTGCATGCATGTATGTGTGTGTGTCTGTGTGTCTGTGTGCATGCACTGGTGTACTAGGACTTGAACTCAGGGACAGGATAGTTTCTCTTTGCTTTTTAACAAGGCTTGAGCTACACCTCCATGTCTGACTTTTTGGTGATTAATTGGATATTAGGAGTCTCTTTAATTTGTCTGCTGGAGCCGGCTTTAAACTGTACACCTCATTTCTCAGCCACCTGGGTAGCTAGGATTACAGACAAAGGCCACTTATGCCTTCTAATGGCTTTTTTATTTTTGATCTAAAACTATAAAATCATTTTAAGTAGGCAAATAGGATAAGCAGGCCTAGGATTCACCCCAGTAATATTCTAAATAATTCATTATAATATTTCAGAACAGCACATTTATTTTAATTGAAAAATGAAAATGTTATATATGTTAGTATGTGATGTGTACATATATGTATATATATAAACTTATTGTTAAATAACTAAGTCAAACTAATTAACACATCATCTGATAGATTGATCATAGGTGTGAGAAAATTTCAAATCTTTTTAAAACCATTATGTGATACATAAATAATATTTTACCTGCCATTTTCAAATGTGCACATTTTTATTTACATCAGTTTGGAGATCAGAAGCAAAGGCAAAAGGGTAAGTATAAAACAAATGAGTCCATTCCTACTTTTCATTATAGGACCAAGTCTATTTAGACACATTTTTTGTAACACTCATCTGACTTAAAAAAAAAACCTACATCTCTTTCCATTAAAAAATATTTCAGTCTAGTGGTAGAGTGCTTGCCTAGCATGCATGAAGACCCGGGTTTGATTACTCGGTACCACATACACAGAAAAGCTGGAAGTAGTGCTGTGGCTCAAGTGGTAGACCACTAGCCTTGAGAAAGTCCAAGGACAGTGCTCAGGCCCTGAATTCAGTCCCCAAAACTGGCAAAAAAAAATTCAATAGCTGGGCACAGTAGCTCACACCTGTAAACCTAGCTACTCGGGAGGCTGAGATCTAAGGATAGCAGTTCAAAGCCAGCCCAGGTACTAAAAAGTCCATGAGACTCTTATCTGCAACTAATCACTAGAAAACAGGAAGTGGGACTGTAGCTCAAAGGGCAGGCTGGTAGCCTTGAGCTGAAGAGCTCAGGGACAGCGCCCAGACCCAGAGTTAAGCCCCACAACTGACCAAAAAAATAATAATAATAATTCATAGCGGCCAGGAGTTTGGCCTAAGTAGTAGAGTGCTAGCCTCACATGCACAAAGACCGAGGACTGATTTCTCCATACCACATACACAGAAAAAAGCCCAAAGTTGTTCTCAGGTAAAGCTTTAGCCCTGAGAAAGCCCATGGACGGTGCTCAGACCCTGAGTTCAAGCCCCAGGATTGGCACAAATTTTTTTTTTCACAGATGACTTCTGATCATTGGCAAGACCTTGCTACGTCTAAGGCTTTAACTATACGCAAATGTTCTTTTTGAGGAAAAAAATGACATTGATTTGTCACAATTATTAAAGGAAAGTATTGAATTTCAAGTTAGCAACTGAAAAACAAAACCTGAATTTCCAAGCAATGGCTTAGCCAGGTGCTTTAAAAATATACAGATAATCTACAGTTATCACTCAACTAATTGGTCTTCTTACAAGTTATAGAGTGAATACCATCCAAAATAAAAACTAATTGACAAAATTCACTTCTCAAATCATATAAACATGAAAAATATTTGGACTATCAGGATGCAGAATTATAGTCATTTGTGAAGTTAGCTTCCAGGCACCATTAATTCATGCCTGTAATCCTAGCTGCTTAGGTGGCTGAGATCCAAGGACTGTGGTTCAAAGCCAATCCAGGCCAGAATGTGTGTGAGACTTTCCAGTTCACCACAAAAAAGCTGGAAGTGGAGCTGTGTCTCAAGTGGTAGAGTGCCAGCCTGAAGCAAAAAAAAAGCCCCAAAATAATGTCCAAGCCCTAAGTTCAAGTCCCAGAACTCACATGTACACATGCGTACATGCCATACACACACACATGTGAATTCAGTTAGCTATTATGACTAAGAATTGACTGTATTACTGTTTTCCTGTTTAAGTTTATCATGTTTTAGTGTATATACAATGGTACATTATGTGAATGCCTTTAATCTTCAAGATGTCTCAATGCTTCTTATACATAACGACATTGCAGGGGTGGTATGTTGATGTCACCTGTTCATTTCTTTGGTTTCAACATCTTGTTTCATGCTCAAAATGGTGAAAATGAAAGAACAAGGTCAGCCTATAGATAGTCTAGACTTTTATGAATTACAGTACCTCTAATATTTCCTCCATGTGGAATTTCCAAAGTTCTTTCTTTATCTTAATAGTTCTGAAAGAAATACTTCTCTGGGTGTACAGGATGACTTTTAAAGGGGCAGTGAAATATTGCCATGATATTGATCATGCTAGCTGATCCAACTTGAAGCCATTTAGCTATGGAACCTCAGACACACACAAAACAAGGCATGACTTCATGGGGAATTAAGGAAGGTGAGTTCTTACTTAGGTTTATCGCAAAAACCAAATGTTTCCTGGTGGTAGGAACTGAATTGGCACTTCTTAATTATTTCATTTTGTGCTTAATAATTTTTTTAAAAAAGAAAGAAAATGATTTGCATTTCTTTTATGACCAGAGATGTTGAGCATTTCTTCATGTGTCTATAGGCCTTTTTTGTTTCTTCTTCAGAGAAGACTCTCTTTAAGTCTTTGGCCCATTTTAAAAAAAAAAAAAAAAGAAAGAAAGAAAGAAAGAAAATGAAAAGAACTACATAGTTCGACCACAAGAGGGCAATAAATCACTTTTACTGTAAGAATATCAGTCAACAGACTTCTGTTGTTTAGGGGAACTTCAGAGTTCTAATTTCTTAAATATTCTACACATCACAATTGGAGGCTTATTTTTCTTTTCTTTCTTATTAAAGGTTATCTCTGTAGAAGATTAAACAGTAATAAGACCCAACAGTGTCTCATGGTAAAGATAGTTAATGAGAAAACAAAGGAATACTAGGAAGATGTGAACAATGATTTATTCCCTTGTCCAATTACTACTTTCTTATGGGGAAGTTCACATAAACTTCCCATGAACAAGAGAACCTGAGCTTATGTCTCTTATTGATAAGCAAAGAGTTATATCACTGAAAAATGATATTTGCTATCTACCAGTCCAGAAAGTACACACAGACTTGAATAGGAAAGATAAAAGTTGATCATTTTGGGATAATTCTTGACAAAAGATTCTAACCAGATTGGGATCATAATCACAAGTCAGCTGAATGGGGCAAATGGAGAAACAGTAAGTGTATCACGAGGACAAGCTACCCTAGGTGAACTTCACCAAGTTTTAGATACTAAGCAAATTAGGCAAACAACAATTATAAATCTGAGTGACCTACCTAAGTTCCTACAGCTAATCAGTAACAGAACTGGGTTGGGATGACAGGTTTCTGTTTCTCTCTTCTTTAAATACTTTTATAATGTTCTAGTCACTGGATAAGGAGACATTGTTAATTTTTCAAGAAAGCAGGGACTCCTTAGGAGACAACTAATATTACTGCACTTAAAAGAAGCCACTGACTTCATTGAAACTGTGTTCAGAATAAATAACAACTTACTCGGCACAGTTCATTCTTTGCTTATTCTGTTCCTTTCCTTTTAGCAAGATACAGTCTACAAGTTTTCCTCAGCAAAGTAAACATGTATTGTAAGTACTTTTTATGCATTCTCACTCAATCGAAATACTGCCAGATTGTGCAGATTCGTTCCTTAAATTTATTCAAAAATTTAAAAATCCTGGAAAATATATGATCAGGTATATTTGGCACTTCCCAATCAACTTAGGGAAACAACAATAGCAAAGGAATGGATTTTGATGAGTAAAGGACGACAACGTGTTCATCCAATTAGGAACTCTAAATAATCAGAAAAGAATTTCAAGTTCCTCTGTGGCTGACTTCATAGTACAAGAGAACATACCTTGTGAGGTAATTCCATTAGAACAAGATGACTTAATGCATTCTTCTTGATCTTAAATCAATAACCATCAACAAAATGGAAAAAAACAATTGGCATTTAACACTCTCATAGGGCAAGCATTTATCTACTTTAGATTCAACATGCTTTCTGTGGAACTTGAAGATGTGCACAGAAGTAAAAATAGGAGTTTCTACTTAGATGCTATAGAAGAACAAGTGTTATCCATTTAAGCCTGCCATAAAGACAGTAGATCTTACACAAATCCAGCCAGCTGGGTCTTTATAAATAGTTCATGTAGGCTTTCCTGACCCTGAATATCCCGTGACTTTTCATGTGCTGGTCAATATATATCTTAAACCATAGAGTTAGGAAAACCTGACTAACTCTGGAATGGGTGACTCAAAGCTTTAGCTCAAGGTGAGGGAGAAGAGCTAGAGTGAGCAGACATCTGGATCACAGGATAAGATCCTGGCCTTGGGGAATCATGCAGCCTTAGAGTCAAAGAAGAAATGTGCTACTTTTTAAAAGCTAGTAATACTGGATCAGTTTATTACTTTTGAATCAATCTTAGTTTTCTCACCTCTAAACTAACAGTAGCAACACTGCCTGCCTTACTATTTTCATGTTCTCTCTCTCTCTCTCTCTCTCTCTCTCTCTCTCTCTCTCTCTCTCTCTCTCTCTCTCTCTCTCTCTCTCTCTTCCTCCCTCTCTTCCTCCCTCCCTCCCTCCCTCCCTCCCTCCCTCCCTCCCTCTCTCTCTCTCTCTCTCTCTCTCTCTCTCTCTCTCTCTCTCTCTCTCTCTCTCTCTCTCTCTCTCTCCCTCTTTATTTCTCTCCAATGCTTTACACTAGGTTCTGCACTAGTAAGTAGAAAGCTGAGTTTTGCTTCTGGTGTTCTGCACTGCCTCTTTCTAAGAGTTTTAGGAAGAAAACAGAAGGAGTGTTGGCAAGGGCAAATCCATTCAGATGATATGTTAAACCAGAGGCCAGTGTTCATGAATCCTAAATACGTTCTAATAGTTCGTATTACAAAGAAATGTGCAAGCAAAGCTTATAGGACCTAGACCAAATCATGAGTCCAATTTTGTTCTGGCTACACCAATGGCAAAGACCAAATGCTAAAACTCCTGAATAATCAGAAATACAAAATAAAATACAGTCAATATCCTCTAGGACAGAACCTAGGGTACTCATCCATGCCATCTCTCTGCATGAACATGATCTCTATCCATCTATTCTAGAAAGGGATATTAAAGACCCAAGAGAATAATTAAATACGTATTAATAATTTTTAGTATTTTGATGGGAGCATTTGACTATTAAAACTCCAGATCTCCTCTTGTGGTTACTCAGAGATTCTGAGAGAAAAATTATTGGCCACTAGTATCAATAAAGTCAATATATTCTTTAAACCTTATTCGATCATCTTTACTCTTTCTACAAGTATATAGTTAGCAGATGTACTGCTTAGCTGACAAAGTTAGCAAAATTAATTAGCCTTATGTAAACACATACGGCCTATTCTTCTCTTGAAATGTCATAGTTATTTGAGAGACTGAAATTTTATTCTTGCCGAAGTATTCCAAATGACACTGCTATCATTTTTCCAGCACTACACTTTCAGCCTAACCTTTTGATACCCTTTCCTAAAGGTACACAGATGATATAAAAGTAATGGAACTGGGATCTATGCCATTGCAAATGTTCATATATAAAACATGTAAGAATGGTGAGTTTTTAAAAGTGGGTTCTTTCCAACATCATCTGAGTTCAGGGGAGGAATACTACATAGAAGAATATGTTGTATAGACATGGAAATTTGGTTTAAATTTTAGTGACACTAGGACAAGTGATCCAAAACTTTTTAGTTGGTATCTCATCTAAGCCTCAGCTTTTCTTGGTAATATGTGTGAAATTGTAGTGACCTGCTAAGTGAAGTCAGGATGAGGATTACACAGTGAGAAGTTGAGTCACATTCATGGCTTAAGATGTGTGAGTGGCGATGCTTGGCAAAGTGGTGATAATAGCAGCCACAATGAGACCAAAGGAACAAGAATAGATTTAAGCTTCCTGAAACCAACTCAGAGCTAAACTGCAAAAAAGGTTTAACCCCATGCCCTGACACTGTTTGAAGTTCAAGGTCACAGCCGCACTGTTAAGCTCCTCTACATCAGTACCTAGTTTCCTGATTAGTGTAAGTCTCTCTTGCTATTGCTGATGGTTGGGACCTGCTTGCCTGCATGAGTCATGTTATATACTCCAGCTTTAAACAGATTTGTAAAAGTAATTTTTCATTGTTTTGAGAGGTTAAATAACACCACAGAAGTATTCAGGTCCAGCAAAGTGGGAGTCATGCAGCACAAGGAAAACACCCAAAGGAAAACAAATGTGCAGAAGAGATAAATTCACTTTGTGATGGATGTTTACCAAGAAGAAATTACATCCACAATTCTCTCAGTTGGGGACCAATGGCAAGTTACATGCCCCCTGTTTAGCAACTGAAACTCAGCCAGATCCTGCGGCTTGGCTCCCACACAAGCTTTAAATACATGAACTCACAGAACAGCACCCAAGAAAGCAAATAATGTGCACACTGCTCTTGGCTAAGAACTGAGAGAGAAGACAGAAAGAATTTTTTTCAATAACTACAAGCTTGAAGAGATTATGGAGATAAATGGGTTCAGTTTTTGCTAAGGTAGAAAACATTCAATTAAGTCTTCAAAATCTCCAAAGGAGAACATTAAAGCGCAGTACCAGTCCCTTTTCTTTTCCTGCCTCCCATATCTCTGGTACCTTGAAACTACCTACAACAGATTACAGGAAGCTTTGATCAGATAACAGATTTCAGTAGCTGTTCCCTATTCCCCCCCCACACACACACACTTACCTAAATAGATTTTCTACTATGACAAAAACAAAGGAAAAGCAATTTTGTCTGTAACAGTCACTCTGAATTTTAAGGAAATTGTATGAGAAATGTCAACTACAGGGGAAAATAATGTCACCACATGGAATTATTGAACCCAATTCAGCTACAATATTTATTGGAAGAATCTTTTCATCTACCTATCTGAAGTCCTCTAACATTCATTTGGAAAGAACTTCTCTATAACATTACTTTTTGAAATATAGATTGGTGTTTGGTTCCAATACTAATGCTAGAGCTCAGGACTTCACATTCTCCCTTGGCTTTTTCACTCATGCCTGGCTCTCTAACACTTGAACCATGCTTCCACTTTCAGAACTTTTCTGGATAACTAGAGATAAGAACTCTCACAGTTTTATCTCCCAGGGCTAGGTTCAAACCATGATCCTCAGATCTCAGTCTGTTGAGTATCTAAGATTAGAGGCATGAGCCACGGGCACCCAGATAAGACTGTTTATTGACATTATTTAAGTGGACGGACAGTGTGAACTTGAGTTCTGGTCTAATAGGCCAATTACTATTAAAAGTATTGTAGACGTACTGACTCATGAAGAAATCATTGCAGCTTTCAAAGTGGGAATTTTTCTTTGTCAAATGGGGAAACAGAGGAAACTGAAATTACATGAACTGCCAAGCTCATAGATCTACTAAAATAGCTGGATTATGAATTGTGAAAAACTCAATTTCACAGACTGTGCGAGCTAGGTTTTTTGTTTATCTGCAGTACTTTTCCACAATCCCCCCAGTTCTGAAGCAGCATGGCCCAGCTAGCTGTTAAATCATGGATGAACATTTTCAATGTACTTGATCATCTGACTTATTAAACAGCCTTCTTTGCATAATACTCCCAGTAGGATTTTTCATGATATGCAGATGTATTCTGAACCACAAACTTGAAAACAAACACCAGTGCACTACAATTATAGAGCCTTGGTTTTGTAATGGTTTCAAAGTATGTTGCTTCATCCCTAAATAAGTCATCTAAGACATGATGAGTACTCAATAAAGCCTTATTAAATATACAGTGATGACCTCATACTTGGAGAAACTGGATTTTCATCAAAAGCACACATACATTGCCCCTCATATCAAGGGCAGAGCCAGGCATTGACATTAGCCCTGTTGCTAGATACTTGACATGACCTCTATGTGTCATTTTTCATCCCATGACTGTATGATATGGTTCAAATCCTTACTTAACTACTAATTGACATGCTAAACTACCAACTAGAGTTTTACAGTCCAATTTGTTTCTCATCATTTAGGCAGCTGCTTAACCAAATCATGTTAATTTATTTCAGGGCATACATAAAATTCAGCATTCCTGTACCCAGACTAGGAAAATAATAGCATTTTTCTAGTGAATAAATTAAAAAAAGTTTAGATTACTTCCATAAAGTCTTATGACATGAAATGAAGCTAATTATAAGACAAAATTTTAGGTTTAAAACTACTTAATAATTCTGATTAGTATTGCACTAAAATTTGTACTGATAGACAAAAGTTACTTTGTATAAACTAGCTCTCCTCAAATTAATGGCTACTTCCTTTATAGTTAAAAGAGTATTAACACAAAGTATGTCTTTATTCTTCCTGTATCCTCCAAATCATAGCTTTTCCGTCCTTCTGGCTCCAAGATAGTCCAAGTGCAGCAATGCCCTTGGTAATTGGAGATCTGCAGTGTACATTTGACACAAGCCTCCTTTATTTCCCCATTAAATGCCGTCAACATACATAAATGTTATCATTCCAATGGCTATATGTTTAGATGCCCAGTGCTCATAAAATGAACTGAATCATATGTTTGTATCAAGTCAGAGAAACAAAAAAATTATTGTACTAAAAATTGAAAATAAGATCAAATAGAATATAATAAAATTCACAGAGGGTAGTTGTACAGAACTAGGAACTAAAACATGAAATAAGCAACTGAAGTAAGCTTTGGAGAATGTCACACCACTCACCACATAATAGTCCCATGCCACAGAGCAGGGAAAATCTTAAGGAAAATATTGTCAAATAAGACGGATTTAGTTTGTTTTTATTTTATCATCCCAGCAGAGAAATTTCCATGCAGACAGATACTATATCTGAACTCTAACTCTGACATTCCTAATTATTGAAGAGAGAATGTAATATATACAAACTTAAGCCATTCCTTGTTTCTGTGTGCATGGAAAGACGGAGAGCTTAATGAGCAGGGAATTGAGAGCAGGAAAAAAACAACCCACCATTCTGCCTATCAACAAAATACTAAAAAATGACTGGAATTTCAAAATGAGGTGGTCATACTAATGCAAATGTGACATGATTTTTAAGTTATTTATAAAGTTATTTTAAAAGCTAAGAAAAGCTGCTAGTGACTTGTGTGGATAATTCAGATTCTAAGTCAACACAAGACAAAAAAAAATCCCTGACACTCTTATTTCCAATCAACTGTGAAAGAGCTAGAAGTGGGGGGGCCAGGAGTTTGGCCTAGTGGTAGAGTGCTTGCCTACCATGCACGAAGAACCGGGTTCGATTCCTTGGTACCACATATACAGAAAAAGCAAGAAATGGTGCTGTGGCTCAAGTGGCAGAGTAGTAGCCTTGAGGAAAAAGCCCAAAGACAGTGCTCAGGCCCTGAGTTCAAGCCCCAGGACTGGCAAAAATAAAAAAAAAAGTGCTAGAAGTTGGATGTAGGGCTCATATGGTAGAGCACCAGCCTTGAGGAGAAAAGTTAAGAATAAATACAAGTTGGATGCAAACATAAGAAACACCATGCACAAAAGGCAAATGCTAAGAATTGTGATAGCTATGGCTTACATTTGTTTTGTGGAAATGTAGATAGATGGTTACCATCTTATATAGTAAGTATAGAAGACATGGAAGATAGGAAAGATCACTTAAGAGGTCACACTAAAATAGTCACGGTGGAAAAAAGAAGGCAGAACTAGATGGATGGGCAGCAGGAATTAAATTAAGGACCTGGACTCAAATGAAGGGTGAGCAACTGAATATGTGAAATAAAGACAGAAGCTTAATTAAGTATGAATAGGTTATGACTAAAGGAGGGGCATTGTACTTGCTGAAATAGGTCATAGCAAGCTGAATAGTCTATTTGATAGAAGAGTCAGAAGTCATTTACATTGAATTTGAAGGATATGTAGATGGCCAACTGAGAATGTGAAGGTGGAAAGCTGGGCTAGTTGAGGAGCTGGGAACGTAAAGGAGAAAAACATAATAAAGATGGATAAATAAGGTGGAAGAGATAAGTAAGGTCATCTTACAGATAAGGCAATAAGACTCAGAAGTATACTGAGTAATTGAAAAATGAAGGTGACCTTAAGGCTAGGGGCTCAATGTTGGAGCACTTGCATAGTAGGTTTTCAATGTCATGTGTGAAAGGAGAAAGTGCTAAGAGAACATCAGTTAAGAAGATGGTGACATTGTCCCAGTGGGTCAACTGAGTGTGTGAAGATACCTGTCTATGGTTTCTTCAGCATTCAAATGAATTTGGTCAGGAGACTTAAAAACTAGCAAGGGATGAGGCTAGGAGAATAATTAGTTCACCATCTCCACCCTTCTTCCATGTGGCATACTCTAAGGACAAGGCCTGGAAGGACTATCTCTCCGACCCTCCAGGAACTCAGGGCTGCAGGTCTGTCTTCCCGAACACGTCTATGGCATTACATCACAGGATGCAACCCTCTTGTGAATACCATGAATAAAATCCAGGGGTGCCATCTCTTAAACCCACACATACTGCTAATCTAATCCAGAGTTTAAGTCAACATGTCCCTACCAGTATAAAACTAGAAGAGAATCAGTTTTCTAGTATTACAATCCACATGCTGGACCTGCTATAAAAGCAAATATAAGTGCTGAGCATTCATGATTACAGCTATAACCCTACCTACTCAGGAGGCTGAGAACAGTATGGTCATGGTTTGAGATTAGCTTGGGAAGAACAGTTCATAAGAACTCTTTCTCAGTAATCCATAGTTCAGTCCAGTGGCCTGTTCCTGAACATCTCAAGCTACAGTGCAGGTTGAGAGTAGGAGGATAGTTAAGTCCAAGCAAGCTGGGCAGATAGGTCTACCAGAGCTGATTTCAATGGATGTATGTTGAATGTGGTAGTGTATGCCTGTGGTCCTAGCCTAAAGTAGGCAGATTCTTCAGTTCAGGAACATGTCTAAGTGGAATTTAAATTCTATCCTAAAGGTAAGAAAAACACAGGGCTGGAGGTATTTTTTGCTTTACAGAAGTATAGTGACCACTTAGAAAGTATGAGGCCCTAAGTTCAAACCTCAGTACTGATTTTTTTAAGTAAACAAAAAAAATCTTATTATAAACTTTTGTGTGTATTTATATTATCAGTTCCTGGGGCTTGAACTCAGGGCACTGGCCCTGAACATTTTTTTGCTCAAGGCTAGTGCTCTACCACTTTGAACTACAGCTCTACTTCCACTTTTCTGATGGTTAATTGGAAATAGTAGTCTCACAAGTTTCCTTTTTTTGTCAGTCATGGAGCTTGAACTCTGAGTCTAGGCACTCTCTCTGAACTCTTCAGCTGAAGGCTACAATCCTACCCCTGGAGCCACAGTGCCACCTCCGGTTTTCTAGTGGAGAGGCTCTCAATCTTTAGTGCCCAGACTGGCTTTGAACTATGATCCTCAGATCTCAGCCTCCTGAGTAGCTAGGATTACAGGTGCGAGCCACCGTGCTAGGCTACAAACTTCCCTTCTTACGACTGACTTCAAATCTGAATCCTCATATCTCATCTACCTGAGTAACTAGTATCACAGGTATGAGCCACTGATGCCCAACCAACTCTTTAAAAAATATTGATCAAAGAGTTCACATTATATACTCATATGAACCACATATGTATTTAAATAACCATACATTTAATTTAAATTTTATGTTCATAAAAATGATAGCCTTAAATTTATAACCCATTTAAAATATATGTAACATAAAACATGCACATATACATAAAATTATTTTAGCCCCACCACATTAACAATCCTAAAAGTTGACAAAAATCCATGAATAGATTTCTGGGGAGCACTTATGCCAAGTTTTACCTCTGATGAATATTTTTTAAATTCTTCTTTGTAAAGTAATAAAGCAATTTTTCAAAGGAAGCTGACATGACACTTAATTCTATTTGTCTTAGATGGCGCCGTTCAAGACTTAAGAAGGTTGGAAGACAAGAATAGAAGTTAAAACTACCATCATACAACACAACAAGTCATAAAGTCAGCATGTTTGGTATAACTTTGGACTCATTTCAATCTGTCTAAAACCTAAAGGTCTTGTCCTTGGACTTTACCATCTCTTTATTCATATCAAATTATGAAAACCTCAAAATAAATTTCCATTGTGAAAGTCTTAGCCTTTAATTTTGAAAAACTAAAATTCTTGTATGTTTTTCTAAGTTCTTCAAAGAATGCCTATATTCTTTGCCCAAGATCATGAAAAGTCAAAAAGACAATTCACAAAAGAAGAAAGAAATTGAAGGTAAGTGAAAGAATAAGTATTTCCATTAATAAACAGTGTAGCTAAAAATAAATGAAACATTCTAGTTTTTAAATAAAATTGAATTTTAAAATACAAAACATAGCTGGGTACTGAAGGCTTACATCTATAATCTTAGCTACTCAAAAGTTTGTGTATCTCAGTTCAGTGACAGCCCTGGCAGATATATTGAGAAATTGTCATCTTCAATTAGCTAGCAAAAAAATAAACATGGAGGCGTGGCTTGAGTAGTATAGCTCTAGCTTTCAGCAAAAAATATATATGTGTGTGTGTGTGTGTATATATATATATATATACACATATATGCAAGAGTTCAAGGCCCAGAGTTTAAACCCCAGTTCCTGCACGCGCACACACACACACACACACACACACACACACACACACACACACTAATAAAAATAAAAAAATAAGATAAAATTTCAAGCATAGTTCTAGCAAGGTATATAGTAAGTCTGGTAGTTCTATTTTGCTGTTAGCTGAACCACAAACAAGGCCTTGGAAAAGTCCTTTGACTAATTATTGTGTGTGTGTGTGTGTGTATATGCATATGTGTTGGTACTAGGACATTAACTCAGGTTCTGAGCACTGTCCTTTACCTTTCTCACTCAGGTCTGGTGATCCACCAGTTAAGCACAACTCTATTTCTGGCTAGACTCTCATATAGTAATTCTGCCTGGCTAGCTTTTAATCTTGGTCCTCAGCTTTCAGCTGTCCCAGTAACTAGACTATAGGTATGAGCTACTGACTTGTGGCTTCTCTTAGATGTTTTGGAGATGAAGTCTTAAGGACTTTTCTAGTGGGGCTGATTTGAACCATTATCCTTTAGATCTCCCCCTCCTGAGTATCTAAGATTATAAGCATGAGTTATGAGCGCTCAGCTGGGTAAAGTTGAGTATGGTGGTTCTTTGTCTCTAAGTACAGCTATATTGCCTCAAGCAAAAGTGAGACCCTATCTGAAAAATAAACTAAGACAAAATGAGTTGCCATATGGCATAAGTGGCTGAGCATTTGTCTAACAGGCACAGGGCCCTGAGTTCAAACCCCAATACTGCCAGTTAATAAGTAAACAGAGAAATAACTATTAATAACCCCAAAGAACATCAGCAGCAGCATAAGTTAGATCCAAATGAGTGGCATCTAAATATCCACATGGGAATTTTGCAAATTCATGGCTCCTTGCAGGGGCCCCTGAATTTGTGGAAAATCCACATTTCCCTAGGAATGAGTATCAAGATTTCCATTTTCAGAGATTAGAGGTTATGTCCTAAGCTAGTAGACATAGATGCAAGCAAGTGAAAAGAATTAGAACACACAATGATCTGGGGATGGCCCATCAGTTTCACAAACTAGTATTCTGCTAAATGTTAGAAAAATGACTTTCAGTCTTCATGAATACAAAAATCCATGCTTGCCTAAGTGAAGCGCCAGGAACCTGCAGCAAAACTGCTTCCTACGATCTCAGGAGCTCTGGTGACTGAGTGGACAGAGGCACCACATTAACATAAAAGGACATTAGCCCTCTGTCAAGGATTTCCATGTACTTCCTCTTCATTCTCCTTCCAATTTCACAAGGCTTTGGCATACATGTCACAAGCTGCCTCTTTACAGAAAAGAAAATCTGTATCAGAGCCTCAGCTCTAAGGAGACCAACTTGGGATTTTGGGAACTTTTTCTTTTCCTTTCTTTTTTTAAAAAACCAAATTTTATTGTCAGGGAGATGTACAGAAAGGTTGCAGTAGCATACATAATGTAGTGAGTACATTTCCTGTCAAACATTATAATCCCTCCCAAGTTTTTTTTCCCCATGTTCCCTCTCCTTCCCCAAGTTGTAAAGTTGACTTCTAACTTACAAAGGACAAACCAGTATATTAGGAATACAAACAAGACTTTTGCTTTTTCTAACTCTTTGCTTATTCTGCTTCCATTCATTTAAAAGGGTGGGAAAGTAAAGAGACGGGTAAAGTAGGCCAACCATGAATCCCAACGTGTGCTTTAGAGAGACTAGCTTCTAGGCAAGATACTGGATCATGAAGGCACTGGAGAGAATCTCAGAAGATGCCTAAAGGTCCAACTTTGAAATCCAGTGTGATGACTTTTATAAATTACTCTTCTTACAAAATTTAATAGTGGGTGCTTTCCCAACTGCATTTGATCTAGATTATGAGGAGAAATCACCCTCAGTATTTTCAGCAGAGCAGTTAAGGAAAAAAAGAATAGATAGATATATAGTTAGATACACTGATCCTACATAGGCATGCATAGGGAGGCAATAGGAACAGAATTCATAGTTTCTTATATATCTGCTTAGAATCCTAAAACTTTTCCAAAGTAGGAATATTTAAGTGAAATCACAGTATTGTAGCACTGTATCCAACAACATTCTTGTAACATAAAAACTTAGAACCATCAGTATTTAAAGAGAACATACTTAAGAAAATCAGGCATTGTATTGCCTCATTAAAAATTAAACTAAAAACTGAAAAAGTAACACTAGAAATTTATATTTTGTTATATTTCTTAAACCAATTTTTACCTCTATTCTCAGGAAAGTCTTGATAAATTCTGGGGCTGAAAACAATTAAGAAATTAAAAGTAGCCCAGAAATGCTCACACAGTTTCTTACTGCCTTCTCTTTTCCTCATTAAATGTTCCAACACTCACTCTTCAAATACATTTTCTCAAGCCTTTCATTTATGAATCCTTGCAGTTACTTAACACATTGAAAGATATTCTTTTTCAAAATACACATTTTCTCTGCCCATACTATCAGCACAAAAGGTCATTTTTTAAAGCTGGAATATCCCACCCACTTAGTGAAAATAAATACAATAAAACAGACCTTACCTCCCCAGCCCAACAACCAACTCGATTAAAACATTGGGTGGCTCACCTGATAGAAGCTAGTAGGATATGGAAAATATGTAGAACCTAAACACAAAGCCCAGCTCCTCAGAGGCGTGGAACCTCCGAGGAGACAGGTGACAGATGTGTCTAGGGACCAAACCAAAATAAAGATCTGTCCAGTGAAGCAGGGAAGGAATTTAAACACAACAAAAGCTCATGTTAGCACATGCTGGTGCCAAATGTATTCTGCAATCTCCAAAAGGCAAAGTATTTTGATGAACTGAGCCAAGAAATCCTGCAATTGAAATGGAAACCTAGACTTCCATTGGGGCTGCCTACCACATCTAGCCATAGCCCCGTCACTTGTGGTACTACAGCTGCAGCAGTGAAATTTATCTAGTGCTTGTACTTTTCATAATTGCCAAGCAAGGCCTTGAATCAGCATAAAACACACTGAAAAAATCTCTTCAAGAACACAGAAAGGCAAGCCCAAGTGGATCATCTATAGATGAGGAAGGGATTATAGAAAAAAGAAACATGTTTGCAAACAACAATAAGATAATGACTGTTGCTTGTTATTAATGCTGGCCAAGTCCAAACAAACATTAATTTTTTTCCCCTTGGAGTTATTATTGAGTCATATGGCCACCGGCAGGAACTGTTATCACTTCATTTTCTGTAAAATGTTTCAGAAACTTGAAACCTTCCCCACTTTCCTCATGAGGATACTCTGGACTGTTAAACAACCATCAAGTGTTTGTTTCCAAAACTGAATACATGCCGTGGTGCTGGTGGTACAGCTGATTCACCACAAATGACTTAGCAGGGAGAAAGGGGAGAATGAAAGCTCAAATGTTACTGGAAACATGATGGAAATCTTTGGAGATACTTACCTAGCCCAACCATTATAATTAAATTAGCATTATACATTAAGGCCCTGTCTCTGTACATTTGCAACTCTGTTTTTGGTATTTAAGAGTCCAAAATACAGAACATTTGCAGGAGAATGAACTGAATTGCTTGAAAGTGGTAGCTTTTCAAAAATGTGTCATAGGAGTTGGAAGATGGCACTGAGACAATAGGGACCCAGCCTAGCTCTCTCCCACAAAAAAGAGAGAATCAGGGAGTCCCATGAGCCAACTACCTTAAGAAATCCACAACAACAAACTTAAGAAGCAACAGAGAAGGACTCAACCAGGAAAATAAATCCAGATAAAGCTTACATCCAACTTTCTCAAAGAATTCGAAATGCGGGGACCCCTCCCCCACCCCTTGCTGCCAGCTCCAAGCAGGGAAAAGCTGCAGCAGAGGGCGCCAGGCCCAGGAAGCCCCAAACTCCAGCTGTGCCAGCAGGTGGCAGAATCCAGACACAGGAACCAACACAGACCAGGCATGGGCAGCAGAGACAGCGGTGGAGACGAGAGGGGAAGCAAATGACCCTCCAACACCGTGGAGCAGCTCACATCTAACCTCGTCAGTAAGTAGCCCAGTGGGTTCCCCAAACCCATCGGAAAAGCAGAGCTGCTGGTGAGCTACAGAACTTAACCCAGACCCCTCTACCCCGCCAAGAAAGACTGGCAAGTGCAGGGGGACAAGGAATTCAGAATCCTGCCCCTTCCCCCAACAGCCCCCTCCCCCAGGCCATTGACTGGAGACTGACAGGAGGGCGGGCACTAAGACCCAGAACCCCAATAAGAGAGGCAGAGGTGTCCCTGCTCCCACCCGCCCAACAGCCTCCTCTTCCAGGCCACTGAAATTGGAGACTGAGGGTGCTGAGACCCTGCCTTCAAACAGCGGATGGGGGTGCATGGGAGTCTGGGAGACAGCATCTGACTGACCCAACCTAAAGGAGGCGCCCTCCTGCTGGGAGGACACAAAACTCCTCAAGAAAATATTAGCCAACAGAATCCAGAAACAAATTTTAAAAATTATACACAGACGCAAGGCTGGTTTAACATTCGCAAATCAATCAATGTAATACCTAACATCAATAGAGCTAAGGATAAGAATCATAGGATAATTTCTCTGGACGCAGAGAAGGCATTTGACAAAATACAACATCTATTCATGTTGAAAGCACTAGAAAAAATAGGAATAAGAGGTACATTCCTTAAAATAATTAAAGCCATATATGAAAAACCTACAGCCATTATCTTACTAAATGGTGAAAGACTGGAACCATTTACTTTAAAATCAGGAACTAGACAGGGATGCCCGCTCTCTCCACTTCTCTTCAATATAGTGCTGGAACCCTTAGCCAGAGCAATAAGGCAAGAAAAGGGCATCAAAGGGATCCACATAGGGAAAGAAGAAATTAAACTATCCCTATTCATAGATGACATGATTCTCTACTTGAGTGACCCAACAAGCTCCACTCCCAAACTCCTAGAATTAATAAACTACTTTAGCAAAGTGGCAGGATACAAAATTAACCTTCAGAAGTCAGTAGCCTTCTTGTACACCAACAATACACAAACAGAAAGCCAAATCAAGAAAATGATCCCATTCGCAATAGTCCGCCCAAAAATAAAATACTTAGGCATTAACTTAACCAAAGATGTAAAGGAATTATTCAATGAAAATTATGAAAGCCTAAAGAAAGAAATCAAAGAGGACCTTAGGAAATGGAAAGACATCCCATGCTCATGGCTAGGGAGAACCAGCATAGTGAAAATGGCCATACTGTCAAAATTGATATACAAATTCTATACAACCCCCATCAAAATCCCAAAGACATTCTTTACTGAAATAGAAGATACAATCCAAAGGTTCATATGGAACAAGAAAAGACCTAGAATAGCCAAAACAATTCTAGGCAAAAGAGCAATGCTGACGGTATTACAATACCAGACTTCAAACTCTACTATAGAGCCATAATAACAAAAAACAGCATGGTATTGGTGCAAAAAGAGACCAGAAGATCAGTGGAACAGAATAGAAGACCCAGAAATAGAACCACATACCTACAGGCAACTTGTATTTGACAAAAGAGCCAAAGATATACAGTGGAACAAACACAGCCTATTCAATTATTGGTGCTGGCAAAACTGGGCAGTCACATGCAGAAAACTAAAAATTGACCCTAGCCTTTTGCCATGTACAAGCATTAACTCAAAGTGGATCAAAGACCTCAATGTCAGACCAGAAACCGTGAAACTGCTACATGATAGAGTAAGAGAGACACTGGAACTCATAGGCACAGGCAAAAGATTCCTGAACAGAATCCCAGGGTCACAACAGATTGGAGAGAGACTCAATAAATGGGACTGCCTAAAAATAAAAAGTTTCTGCACAGATAAAAACCTAGTCGCAAAAGAAGAGAGACAGCCAACCAACTGGGAAAGATATTTACCAATAATACATCTGACAAATGCTTAATATCCAGTTTTTAAAGGGAACTCAAGAAACTAATCCCCCCAAACCCTACAAATCATTCACTAAATAGGCAAGAGAACTAAAGAGAGGCTTATCAGAGAAGAGATTAAAATGGCAGAAAAGCATATGAGAAAATGTCCGTCATCCATGATCATAAAGGAAATGCAAATCAAAACAACCCTAAGATACCACCTTACCCCAACAAGAATGGCCAGGATTTTGAACTCGGACAATGACAGTTGCTGGCGAGGTTGTGGAGAAAAAGGAACCCTACTACACTGCTGGTGGGATTGTTGACTAATTCAGCCACTCTGGAAAGCAGTGTGGAGGTTTCTTAAAGAACTGAAAATTGACCTTCCCTATGATCCCGCCATACCACTTCTGGGCATCTACCCTGAACATCATAACCCAAGATAAGATAAAGACACCTGCTCAGCTATGTTTATCTCTGCACTATTCACAATACCAAGGCGAGGGAAACAATCCAGACTGCAGATGAATGTATACAGAAAATGTGATATATATATATATATATATATATGTGTGTGTGTGTGTGTGTGTGTGTGTGTGATATATATATATATATATATACACATTGGAATTCTACAAGCCAACAAGATAAAATAATGGCATTTGCAGGGAAGTGGATGAATCTAGAGTGAATCATGTTGAGTGAGACAAGTCAAGACCAAAGAAAAAAAGGTGCATGGTATCCTTAACATGTGGCTATTAGATCCACAGAGTACAAGAGCAAGGACTCAATATTTGCATACCCAATGCTATGGACATGGTATTGGAAATATAAACATAATTACAGAGACATAAAAACCTATGATTCTATAGACATAATATTTTATTTCATAAATTAATATGTATCTATGATATACACTTAGCCTAATTCTGATTATGTTCTAAAAAGTAAGTGCCAGTGATTATATATAGAGATTCCCTTCTTGAACACTTGATTGTTAAACATGTCATTTGAAATATGATGTAAAAATCAATGTTAATAATTTCTTAATAAAAAAAATGTGTCAGGAGAGCAGAAGATGGCACCGAAACAATAGGGACCCAGCCTAGCTCTCTCCCACAAAAAGAGAGAATCAGGGAGTCCCATGAGCCAACTACCTGAAGAAATCCACAACAACAAACTCAAGAAGTAACAGGGAAGGACTCAACCAGGAAATAAATCCAGATAAAGCTTATATCCAACTTTCTCAAAGAATTCGAAACGCGAGGACCCCTCCCTCACCCCTCCCTACCGCTCCAAGCAGGGAAAAGCGTGGGGCGGAGGGCGCCGGGCCGGGCAGCCCGGACTACTGCAGAAACCAGCATAGGACCGGGCCAGCGAGCCGCAGAAGCAGCGGAACCCAGACGCGGACCACAGGCGGCGGCAGAGACCCAAGGGGAGTGAATGACTCCCCAACACCTTGGGACAACCACAGCCAAACGCAGAGGAGTGAGTAGCCCAGCAGGTCCCCAAACCCATCGGGAAAGCAGAGCTGGTGGCAAGCTATAGAACTTAACTCAGACCCTTCCACCCCGCCCGAGACAGACTGGCAAGTGCAGGGGGGCAAAGAATTTAGAATCCTGTCCCTTCCCTCAACAGCCCCCTCCCCCAGGCCATTGACTGGAGACTGACAGGCGGGAGGTGCTAAGACCCAGCACCCCACCAGGGGAGACGGAGGTGTCCCAGCCCCCACCCACACAACAGCCTCCTCCCCCAGGTCTGAGACTGGAGGACTGAGACTGACAGGCAGGCAGGCACAAAAACTCAGCACCCCACCAAAGGGGGCAGAGGTGTCCCTGCTACCACCCACCCAACAGGTTCCTCTCCCAGGCCACTGGGTCTGGAGAGTGGGGGGTGCTGAGATCCTGCCTTACCACAGCGGGTGGGGTCTGCGGGAGTCTGAGAACCAGCATCTGTCCCCCTCAAATCTTGAGCTGGGCATCCTCCAGCTGGGAATCACCAGCAAGACAGCACCCAGGGGCCTCCCCACAGTCACAGACTCTCTGACAAAGTGGTGGAAACACAGCAGACTGAAGAGCAAACCAGCAGCCAAACTTGCCTTCTGAGAATCAGAAAGGCACGGCTCCGCCCTTGGAGCCCAGGTCCTCGGCTGGGCCCTGCCCCTGGGAACAGAGCGGACACCTGCTGGTCCTGCTGAGAGCCCCCGGAAACTCCCAAACCCCAGACCCTTGGCCGGGGGCCGCCCCTAGAAGCAGCACAGGAAAACCAACCATCCCCCCAGCATGCTGAAACCGAAGTGCGCAGACCCATCCCAGGGCCCACTGTGAGGCCACTGATTGGGCTGAGAGTTAGTCGTGCAGCAGCACACAGCCTCTGGGAACAGGCCGAACACCTGCAAAAATTGCAAACTGACCTAGTCAGCGGAATCAATTTGGCCTAGAACCACAGGTTTACACAGATTTCCAGAACCACCAGTGCCAATCCAAGTAAAGACCGCCACCTACCGACCACAGAGAGAACTACAACAACAGTTCTCGATGCCTAGAAGAGCGTAAAGAGGAATTACGAAACACATAAATAATCAAAATCCCACAGAAAGCCCAAAGGGAAACAAGAGCAAAGGGATGAGAGAGATGTCACCATCCCAAGAAATGACACCTGAAGAGACACGAAATATGACTCAAATCAAGGAGATGATTTTGGTAATGAAGGCTGAATTCCAAAAACAAAAGCAAGAAATTTCTGAGGAACTCTTCTAATTCAAAAGAGAAGTGGAAGAAAAGTTCAATAACCTCTCAGCAGACATGATCAGCTCAGTGTCCACACTTCAAGCAAAAATGGAGACATTAAGCAGCAGATTGACTGAGATGGAGAATAGAACATCAGAAATGGAAGATAAAACACAAGAGCTGGAACAGAGAATCATCAGTCTGGATAAATCAATCAGAATCCACTAGAGAGAGCTCCAGGAACTGGCAGATGCAGCAAAGAAGTCTAATCTTTGTATAATAGGGATTGAGGAGGGCGCAGAATTTCAGGACAAAGGAATGCAACCCCTATTCACCAAAATCATAGCAGAGAACTTCCCCAACGTCAAAAGTGAAAATACTCACATTATTGAAGGTTTCAGGACTCCAAACAGACAAGATCCCAGAAGGAACTCATCTAGACATATCATAGTAAAGACACTAGACCCGAATACCAAGGAATTGCTCTTAAATGCTGCAAAAACAAAGAGCGAGCTATACTACAATGTGAAAAAAATTCAAATCGCAGCAGATCTCTCCACGCAAACTCTAAATGCAAGAAAATCTTGGAAAAACATCATTCATGTCCTGAAGACCAACAACTGCCAACCCAGACTGATATATCCAGCAAAACTAGCATTTACATTTGAGGGAGAAACAAGAATATTTCACTCCAAAGAGAAAGTTTATGAATACGTGCACACTAAACCAGCGTTACAAAAAATACTAATTAATCGAGAACAAATTGTAGATCATTAAGAACCCCCATCAAGAAGCAAATATCTATAATTCACTAAACACAAAAGGGGTAAAAAGAGAGAGAAAGAAACTGAGAAGTAAAAATAAATAACAACAATGGACACTGACCACTTCTGCATAATTTCCCTAAATGTGAACGGGCTGAACAATCCAATCAAAAGACACAGAGCAGCAGACTGGATTAAGAAACACCACCCATCCATATGTTGCCTCCAAGAGACCCACCTCACTGCCAAAGACAGAAACAAATTCCAAGTGAAAGGATGGAAACAAATTTTCCACTCCAATGCACCGTGCAAACAAGCAGGAGTAGCAATCTTAATCCCCAACAAAATTAACTTCTCAGTAAAATCAGTACATAAAGATATAGACGGCCATTACATATTAGTAAAGGGTACAGTTCATACCCACATTATTACAGTTATAAACATTTACTCCCCCAACACAGGAGCACCCAAATTCTTCAAACAAACTCTCTTAGAATTACAGAACAAGATAGACACAAACACAATCATAGTGGGAGACCGCAATATACCACTCTCAACAAACGACAGGTCAACTCAACAAAAGTTAAGCAAAGACACCATCGACTTAAACGACACCATAGCTGAGCTGGGCTTAACAGATATACACAGAGTCTTCCACCCAACAGTGAAACTTTTTACATTTTTCTCAGCAGCACATGGAACACACTCCGAAATAGATCATATAATAGTTCATACAGAAAACGTAAGCAGATACAAGAGGTCTGATATAATCCCATGCATTCTATCAGACCACAGTGGAGTCAGACTAATTCTAAACAATGCAGTCAAAGTCAAGAAACATTCAATCACTTGGAAGCTGAACAACACACTTCTGAATAACTCCTGGGTTACAGATCAGATCAGAAATGAAATTCAAAACTTCCTTGAATGTAATGACAATCAAGAAACATCACAAAGGAACTTATGGGACACAGCAAAGGCAGTTCTAAGAGGCAAATTTATCACACTAGGAGCGCATATTAAAAAGACAGAAGAAGAGCATGTAAATAACCTAAAGAAGAAATTGAAGCACCTAGAGGAGCAAGAAAAAGTTAATTCTAAAACAACTAGAAGGACAGAAATAACAAAAATAAAATCAGAAATATCAGAGATTGAAATAAGATCCACTATACATAAAATTAATAAATCAAAAAGTTGGTTCTTTGAAAGAGTCAACAAAACAGACAGACCCCTGGCAAGATTAATCAAAAAAAGGAAAGAGGAGACTCAAATAAACAAGATTAGAGACCCCACGGGAACAATTACAACTGATTCCCAAGAAATTCAGTCCATAATGAATAGGTACTACCAGGACCTATATTCAAAGAAACAAGAAAATCTAGTAGAAATGGATGATTTCTTAAATAAATATAGGCTACCCACACTGAACAATGATGAGGTAAACAAATTGAACAAACCAATCTCTTACAATGAAATTGTGGAAGCAATCAGGGAAATGCCAACCAAAAAGAGCCCAGGTCCAGATGGATTCACTGCAGAATTCTACAAGACATTTAAAGATGAAATAACACCTATACTCTTGAAACTCTTCCGAGAAATAGAAACAGAAGGAGCAATACCAAATTCATTTTATGAAGCTAATACTAATCTCATCCCCAAACCAGGGAAAGACCCAACAAAAAAAGAAAACTACAGACCTATCTCTCTAATGAACACAGACGCAAAACTCCTCAATAAAATATTGGCCAACAGAATCCAGAAACAAATTTTAAAAATTATGCACTATGATCAAGTAGGCTTCATCCCACAGACGCAAGGCAAAAACATTCGCAAATCAATCAATGTAATACATCACATCAATAAAGCTAAGGATAAGAATCATATGATAATTTCTCTGGATGCGGAGAAGGCATTTGACAAAATACAACATCCATTTCTCCTCTTACCTCTGTAATTTCTGTCATTTTGAAACTGTTATAAATATGGACTCATACAGCCTGCAACCTTTGGGGACTGGGTTTTTTTCACTATGCACTTCCTTGATCTTCTGCATATTTCTATTTTAATAATTATTTGTAAAACTATTATTTCTTTATTATCCTCATGAGATTGTGTTATTCTATTTTTGTAGACAATCTAATAAATAATATGGTATAGAAGCAAAAAAAATGTGTCATAAAGCCAAGCACTGGTGGCCCATAGCTGTAATTATAACTAGTCAGGAGGCTGCAATCAGAGACCCATCATTCTTTCTTCCTTCCTATTTTTCTTTTTCCTTTTCTTTCTTTCCTTTTTCTTTTCTCTTGTTTTCTTTCCTTTGATTATTTTTACTATTTTGAAGTAATTGTACAATGGAACTGCCATTCTACAGTTTATGAAATCAGTGCCTCTTTCAACATTCCCATCCCCCCTTCTAGCCCACCCATTTCCTCATTTTTCTTAAGTTTTTAGATTATGTATTGAAGGTTTTTTTATCAGATAACAAAGCAGTTTTTGTATATAGTGTATCATGATTTATGTTAACTCTTCATATCTTCATCCTCTTTCCACCCATCCCCTTCTCTTATTTTTCTCAATTTTGTGGTATACTCCAGGTATTCCTGTCTGCATTTGACTCCTGTTCATCATTCTTCTAACCCTCTCCAGGTATATTCTTTAGAAAAACGAAGTCAAAGTCCATGAAAATAAGTACAAGGTCTGTGTTTCAAAGCCAGTTCAGGCAGGAAATTCTGTGAGACTCTCACAATTAACTACCACAGAGCCAAACATGGGAGCCGTGGTTTATGTGTTAGAGCACTACCAGCCTTGAGCTGAAAAGAAAAGGGCCAGCACTCCAGCACTAAGCTCAAAGGCCAGTACTGGCATGGCCAAAAATAAATAAATAACTAAATAATAAAAAATAAATATTTATCTAATTATCTTTATCTATTCACCTCTTTTACTGATGACAATGAAGTGTCCTGTCATCCTTTATAGGACCTGGAAGCAGAAGATGCCAAATACATCACCCTCCACATCACCCTCCACCCTGTCTAGAGCTTCAAAGCCTAAGGGTCTGTAAGAGTCTAAGAGTCTCTAAGCCAGTGTGCTAGCTTAGATTTTTCTGGCATTTTTTTTCACAAATAAAATGACAATGGAAACCAGGCACTGGTAGCTCACACCTGTAATCATAGCTACTCGGGAGGCTGAGATCTTGAGGATCATGGTTCAAAGCCAGCCTGGGCACAAAAGTCTGTGAAACTCGTATCTCCCCTTAACTACTAGAAAACCATAAGTGGCACTATGGCTCAAGTGGTTGAATGATAATCTTGAGCTGAAGAGCTCAGGGACAGTGTTTAAGTCTAGTGTTCAAGCCTCACGACTGACCAAAAAAAAAAAAAACAAGAACAAAAACAAATGACGATGATAGCTAAGTATGTTTTGAGGTGTTTAACATCATATTTGAACCAGAGTTAATTTTAAGAAACGCTGATGCAAACAGATCCCAGGTAATGTGTTCTAAGTCAACACAGAAGACATGGATTCTTCAAACTGACAGGTGTAATCACCCCCAAAGCTTGGTGTTTTGCTATTATAAGATAATCTATTTCACCTACAATTTTTTTTAAATTGTGCTTTTGCCTCAGAATTGGCCAATGAAAGGGCTTTATGTGCTAGTATTTATGCTAGTCCATTTAGTTCTGTACTGGAAGTTACTTCTTAAATTTTCTCAGAGGTGGTCATTTCTCCCTAGTAAATAAAACTGGATTTTGCCTATGAAGAGCTCAAAATATAAAACATCAGGTTTATAACTTGAGCCAAGTTAAGTACGTGGATTTTAAGACTGACACTAGCCAGAAATGCTAATTATTTGTACAAAGCGCTAATCCTGTTATCAATCCCTGGAGACACACCCCTTACTCTTCATCCCTCCCCTGGCTGTGGTTCAACATTTTTATTGCATGCTTTAAAAAAGCAAACACCAGTAATGTTACTCTAGATTTGGGGTTAGGAGTCCCAAGAGATGGTCCTGAGGTGCGGACTTGAGCAGTTTTCTAATTAAAAAGTCAGATGGTCTGCTTTTTTTTCTTAGGAAGGCTTTAGTGCGCAGGGAATGATTTGCTCATGGTGTCTTGGCCCCATGCCACTTGTATCTGCCTCAACAAGCCTCTTCCTGAAGTAAGACCCAGCAACTGATCTACTCAGTATATTAAACAAGAGCAAATTTGGACATCTGAAGAACCTTAACAAACGCAATTTTAAAAGCACGTTCATTTTATATGAGAAACTATTTGCAAGCTTCATCTAGGAAACACATATGGAAAAATTAAATATACTGCATTTGAGCCACCTACGACAACCCAAATCACAGCTCTGTGCTGAAAGTCTTTTAAGAAAAGAAGAATGTAATTCCCAGTGGCCTCCCCAGATACCTGGTATCAGCATTTTCTCTAATGTCTGTTTTCCACAGTATTGGTATTTGTTTCTTTACTCTCAGCTGTGGCAGCTTTGATAAGTTTTCACTACATTATCAAAGCTAATGACTTTATTTTCCAGTCCTGGAGCTTGAACTCAGGGTCTAGACACTGTCCTTGGGCATTTTTTGCTCAAGGCTAACGCTCTGCCACAATGCCACTTCTGGCTTTTCTGTATATGTGGTAATGAAGAATGGAACCCAGGGCTTTGTGCATGCTAAGCACAAAGCACTCTACCACTAGGCTATGCTCCCGTCCCCAAAGTTCATGATTTTTAAACTATGTATTATAATACAAAACATGTACCTTATCAGAAAGATATATATTTTACTCATTTCTCTCAGGACTGTGAACTAGGAAATGCTTACACCAAAAAGATAGCAATTATTTCCAGATTCTAGAATTCCTATTTGAGATTCTGCTGGAGCAATGACTTAGATCACAGAATCTAAAAACAAATCTCAGAATAGAGAGGTTAGAAATTGAACTCTCCATTCTTCATCTAGAAATTATCTTCTATGTCAGCCATCCTTTCCACAAAAACATCAACTCTAGCAAAGTAGGAAGTACCCTGATGATCTCTTTAAATCCTCAATCTAGATTATGGTAGTAATTACAAAACCAGGGTGCAAAGATAATTAGCACAATAATAACAAGTAGAGTCTAGAGTCACTCATGAAAAACACAAATTACATAATTCTATATAATAACTTTTTTTCTGTTTAGGATTTCATCTATAGAATTAAGTAGCCTTTGTCAATTACTTCATTAAGTATAAGGGAGTCATTCATACCACAAGTAAATGCAACCCGTGGGGAGTTAGCCTTTGTAGGATTCCAGTAACAAAAAACTGCTTCATTTTATAGGTAGCAGAACTCAGTGTAATTTTGAAGTCATCCTTGAGTGAATGCTTTCATAAAGAATGTAATAAAACTAGCTAAATGTATCTAGGGAAGGGATAATCAGTGAAGTGATGGCTACTCACATTCTACAAGGCAAAAACATTTAAAGAGAAAAGCATTGGAACCAGGTCATATAGAAGTACTCGATTAAAAAAAAAACAACAACCACCACAAAAAAAGCACATGTAATTTCTCCCAGGATCATAGACTGGTCTTCAATGATCTAACATCAATTATCTGCCTTCAATTAAACTGCCACCATCTGTAAGAGCTTTCAATGGGAGATATCATGTGTTAGGTTTTGTGAGGCCAATTTTCTGTAGTATCTTCAAGGAAGCAACTCAAACCATAAAACGGCAATGCACAGAGAATGATTTCTAAGTATCCAGAGAAAAGTCTCCTGCAGCAGGCTGAGCTGCCTACGGTCATTTCAAAAGCAGAATCTATTTTTCAATTCCAGATTGCAGTTGGAAGCAAGCTATCTATTGTAAGTTGAATTAGATTCAGAAGCCCCAGGAGACACTACAAGTTTATTGGCTGAATAGCTAATTGAAATAGTTTGTTACAGCCTACTTGAACATTTTGAAAGCCCTATTTTCAGTGCAATAATCAAATACATGACATTGTAATAAGCTCCTAAGAGATACAACAGTGCCCTCACAAAGTTTAATTATATAATGTTTCAGGGAATCTAACTTCCTTAAATTATTAAAAAAATTAAGGTCTAAATTTAGGCTATCTTCACTTTTATATACTATGGATTGTTCACCTCCAAATAAAGTGTCTGTTTGGTGATAAAATAAAATAATGAAGTATATATAAAATATAACTTTTGCTCCTCCTAAGAAAATGATGATAAAAAGGCACCAATGTTATTTTTGGTTATCAGAAACAATAGAGAAAGTAGTTTTGTTTAATAACTCACTCTGATGTTGTCATTACTAAAATGAATAGAAGCTCCCCACATTAAAGAACAAGTTGAACAGACAAGGTAGTTTGAAAACAAAGACATACAATGCAATTAAATAGTATTTTTTTAAATGTGAGCTATCTTTGTCTCTTACTAGACTTCCATAATTAGTTTCAGACAAAGGCATTAATTTTCTCAATATGGAAAATGGCAGCTTTAAAGTCAAATAGAGTTGACTTTAAGATAATCACAACAGATCTCTTCAAAGCAACCTGGCACTCATCAAAATTCAATCCAAGTTAGCTGATGAGATTTCATTAGGCTGCTTAAGAAGCAGGGAAATAAACAAAAATGGAAAGATTATGAAAACAACGTGGCAACTGTCAAACAGAATGCTGAGTGCTGCACTGAATGTGTACACATTCATGCATGCACATGAAGCTCAGGGGAATGAAGAACCCCAGATTCTGAATTTCCCACCCATTCGTGCATTCACCGCATTCTACTGCATTCCATTTGTTCATGGAATAAATTGCTACTGAATACTGAAAGTTGCATAAAGTAACAGCAACTTGAGGACTGTTGGGTCAAAAAGCAAACTCTTAAAATGCCAATGCTAAGGAGGTCACCACCCTTGTGGTAGACTCTGTGAAGCAAATCTTTAATAAATGTAAGATAAATGTAAGAGGAATGGTTAAAATTAGGCTCCTAACCATGTTAGAGTTTTGCAACTAGATATACTCATATGTCCTCTACCTGGTGGAAAGATTTCACATCGTGACACTTGGGAAATACAGGTCTTATGTTTCTGATAAAAGTAGAGGCAAAGGGTGACTGGAAGACAAAGTGTACTGCTTCAAACAGCTCCACAGAAGCTAGCCAAATAACATTTAATTTAAAGCACATTTGATGACTGCATTAAATTAATCTGGGCACAAAGAATTGACAATTACACCAAACGGAGAAAGATCTGAAAGACAATAGACACTTGACATTTGAGGCAGAAATTATTTCAAATTGCCCACATTAGCAAGACCCCTCTTGACATGTAAAATGCAAGTAATCTTTGCATATATGCAAGAGATAGGTAGCGTTCTTCAACAGGTTTTGACATTGGATGATGAGAAGGAGAATAACGGGAAATAAAATCATCAAATCAAGGTCTGTTGTTCTTTTGCTATCTACAAATCCACAATAATAACCAAAGACATATTACTAATTCAAGTTCCTACTTTAGGTTATCTCAGACTAAATATTCTAAATAACTCATTTAAGATAATATTGATGACTAAAAGCGGTCACGGCACTGGATTACCAAAAAAGTGAGCAGAAAAAAAGATAAGAACTACAAGAATTTTCTCCCACAGCAAAGATAGCTTCTGAATAAAATATTTATCAGACTGTTAAAATGAAATGAAGTTTTCTTTGGAGCCTACCATGTGCTTGTCCAGCCAATGAAACATTTCTGTACATAATTTGCATACCATAATAATAGAATATAAACTTAAATTTTGGTAGAACCTTGTACAGTATACCACAAATAGGGGCAGTTTTAGTGAATTCAGTCCACACTTTCTTATACCACTAATTTGAAAGGAAATACTGCAAAATAAAAGACTCATTGTCATACAGGATACATAAGATAGCATGAATGTCCCTAGCTAATTTACCTCTGAGCATATTACAAGAGCTATTCTAAGCTGAACAATAAGCAAGTTACAATGGCAAAATAATGAAATGCCAGATGGGGTGTCTAAGCAAGAATCAAGCTTTGCCTCTACCATACACCTTTACCATGAAGAACTTGTTCCTCCTCTGGGTATCTTCATTTCCAGTACATAAAGGAAAGGGTGCAAATGAGTGTGTGTGTTTTTTTCTCTTGGTAGTACTTCTTGAGCTCAGGGCCCATTGCTTTGCTGAGACTGGTTCTCTATCACCTGAGCCATGCTGCCGAACCCTTTTCACTACTGGTTAATTTTTTAGATATGAATTATTCTTCTTGGGCCAGCCTCAAACCACGATCCTTCTGTTTTCATCCGCTTCAGTAGCTAGAGTTACAGGTAATCACCATTGGCAACCAACTGTGAGTACCTCTTACAGACATAGCTTTGTCTTACAGTAAGACATGGTGTTGAACATTTGTGTGTGTGTGTGTATGTGTGTTAACCATGAAGGCGCATCCGATCTCTCCGCTGATCTCTGCTGATCTGATCTGCTGGTGTTCTCATGACCTCTTTATTGTGTCAGACAATTAGTTATATACTGTTGGGGTAGGAGAAGGTGGGAAGCTAGCCAATAGGAAGAGGGCCACCGTGCTACCATTAAGGGTCTGGGGGGGGACTTTCAGATACTGGGCGGGACCAGTGCAGGAAAGCATAGGAGACCTGCGCTGCTGTGAGACCCGCGAAGCTGCAGGGGACTCAGTAGAGTCGGTACACAGAGATGCCTTAAGAGCGAATGCTTGGCCAAAGCCCTTTAATGGCATCTGAACCGGAATCAGGCCTCAGTGATGGAGGTCAGGCCTCAACAATTCCCCCTTTTTTGTTTATTAGAACAGGGGGGACAAGCGCGCAAAGCCCCTATCTTAGGTCGTCCCCTTCAGGGGATCTTACCCGTCATTGAGTGCTCTGCAGCCTTCTGTCCCACAGTACAGATCACCCCCGGGCCTGTCTTAGGTTGTCCAAAGTGTTGAACATTTTTTTACAAAAGAAAATCCATGCATGTAAAACCTACAATTTGTAAGACGTGGGGGAAAAAAAGCTTCCTTGTGCAACAATGAGACTATATTTTTGCCTTATTCCCAGATAAAACTCATATACCATGGGAGGTTGCATAGAATCTAATATTAACACCCCTGAACACAGATCCTAGAGCTTTCTTCTACAAGTACTACCTTCAAAAGTTTATTATTGGTGCATACTATAGACTGGAGGAATCAAATTTCCAAAGCCAAAATACCTTTACTGGGGCTGGGAGTGTGGCCTAGTGGTAGAGTGCCAGATTGAGAAAGTCCAAAGACAATGCCCAAGCCCTCAGTTCAAGCCCCAGGACTGGCAAAAAAAAAATTACCTTTAGTACATGGGAAAAGGCTCTAACTTTAGTCTCACTGCATTCCTGTGATTAAGACTTCTGGTTCCTCTTAGATGAATATTTCAATACATCACATTTAACTGCCACTTTAACATCTTAATAAATATTCATGATTCATTAAAGGGCAGACACTTCTTTTCTGAGTTGTGCAGTCAACCCAAGTTCATCCATTAAACTTAGTAGCCAACACTTATTGGCTGAACTATCTCCTCAGATCATTCCTTCTTATTTCTGCTCTTTTTCAGCCAAATCTTTGTCCATTTGCTCCCTGGAACATGCCCTATTAACACAATGGTTTAACTGACACATCCCATTCCCCTCAAACTTTTGTCCATTTTTATCATCTCTATTTACCCTGCACTCCTAAACTCCCAGGATTCCAAGTATGGATTATGTTGCCTCACCTCTGCAGCTACCATTAACCTGTGCTATTCACCTGTGACCTACATCCCTTTAAACATATGAGCCTTGCTCTGTACCAGACCTTACACTGACTGTCTCCACCATTTTGAGAACTTAGTGGTTCCATTCCACTGCCAATATTACACCACACACAAGGTGAAACCAGTTTACTTTGTATATGCTAAAATATCCATTAGCTGGAATATAGGTAACTCCTTCTGCCTAAAAAATATTGCAGCAGGGGCCGGGAGTTTGGCCTAGTGGTTAAAGTGCTTGCCTAGCATGCATGAAGACCCGGGTTCGATTCCTTGGTACCACATACATAGAAAAAAGCCAGAAGTAGTGCTGAGGCTCAAGTGGTAGAGCTCTAGCCTTGAGAAAGTCCAAGGACAGTGCTCAGGCCTTGAGCTCAAGACCAGGACTGGCAAAAAAAATATTTCAGCAATGTTCTTAGTAAATTAAATTAAAATGCTTCAGGTAGATAGTAGTAATGAAGATGGACGAATCATTGTAAAACAAGACTGGATGGGTAGCTATATAACAAAAGTAACATACATGTTCTCTTCTTCACTCTGTTGCCAAGTAAGAAAGGAATTATGTTATTTAATTCTCAGGACAATCCTATGATGCAGACATGTATTATTTTCCCCTGAATTTAGATGCTCACACAGAAGCTTAGAGACATCAAGTAAACTTCTTAAATTTTTACACTTAAGTTTTCACACAAAGATCTCAGTCTTGATCTGTCTGGATGTGAGGACAAGGTTCAAATACAGGGCTGAGATAGATGACGAGATGTACCTGTAGAAAGGATGGCCAACAGGGGAGATAAGATTTTGCAAAGTTGCATGTTACCTATGATAAATTGAGCAAATGGGGAGAATAAAAGAGCCAGGGAGAGACGTCAACAGATAGACAAATCTCTGGTCTTGTAAGTCAACAAGAAGCTCATTCCCATTTGAGTGATACTGAAGAAATGATGTGGATTGGAATGGAAGGAGAGTGGAGGCAGTGTGTGCAAGTCAACAGGATTATAATAAAATATGGCCGGGAAACCTCATCTCCTTTTATGTCCATTCCTTTATTAGTTGCAATTATCCTGTAATATACTATTCCTATTTTATTCATGAATCTACTTCAGGAAATGATGTGTCTTTTGTATGTAACTATAATCCCACTGTACATCACTTTGATAATAGAATTTATTTTTTAAAAGATATATGTGGAGAACCATTTTACTATTTGTCAAAGACTTCTAAATGTGTATTGGAGGTGATAGGGAAAGCAGCTAAAGAAGTTCTTTACAGAAGAGGTTAGTTTCAAAGTCGAGAAGAATAAATACAAGATGCCTATATTGCTTCTACCCGTACCACAAACACAATTTGCTGATAAGTAAACAGTTTTTTCCTGAACCCAGCACTTCACTTACAATACTCTTCAAGCTAGTATTTCAGGCTACTATTTTCAAGTAATCACCAGATAACCTGAAGTTAAGCTGTGGCTTAAAGTGCTAGAACACTAGTCTTGAGCAAAAATATTCAGGGACATTGCCCAGGCCTTGACGTCCTGAGTTCAAGTCCCCGTTACTGACCAAAAAAGAAAAAAAAAAGAATGGCCTGGCACCTGGGTTATAAAGTTGGCAGAATGAGATAGAGGGGTCAACAGCAGACTATAAGCCAAGGCAAAATCCTGCACTCATTAGCAAAACAAGCAAACAGAAAAATACACAAACATCAGAAACCATAGTATTCTTTGGTAATTCTCCCATTAAGATCAACTAATTCATAATGCTGGGCTCAAAATCTGGGGCAGTCCAGTACTTAACAACACAGAATTCAATCAGCTTTCTACTAGTACACAACATGCTCAAACATCTCCTTCCTCAGGAATAAGGAAAAAAAAGAAAGGGGGGCCTGAGGGGAAGGAAAGAGAGGGGAGGGGAGCAGAGGGAGAGAAGGAAGGAGGGAGAGAGAGAGAGAGAGAGAGAGAGAGAGAGAGAGAGAGAGAGAGAGAGAGAGAGAGAGAGAGAGAGAGAGAGGGAGGGAGAGAGGGAGAGAAAGAGAGAGGGGGGGAGAGGGAGAGGGAGAGGGAGAGGGAGAGGGAGAGAGAAAACAAGTTAGCTACCTTTTGCCTTCTGGAAAACTAGATGTGACATGGACATAGTTGAAAAAATTGTCTAGCATGTATAACTCATTGCCTTGGGTGTGAAACTCCATTTGGGAAACTTAATATCATACAATTCTGTTCAGTGTTTGTATGTCTAGAGAACTAGAATGTTTTCTGTGTGAATTATTAATTTTCTGAATTATGTGCTATAACTCTCCTATACAGGTACACATACCTCAGTGTATCTCATATTGGAATAATTCTATATGTGTAAATCTGTGTGAACACATGTATGGTATATATACTATAGACAAATATCAAGTAATATAAATGGCAATTTAGTCAACATTATCCTTAATACTTAAACATTTGTATAAACACAAACAGAAAGAGCCATGCCTCTTTTTTCCCTTTGCCTAGTAGAAAACTCAAAGTCAAATTTTTGGCAAAGTGTTTTGGATTCATTTGAACTATTTTTTTCCGTTTTAAGCTCTTGTTCTACTTTAAATTTCCCCTAATTCTGATAGTTTATAGTTCTTGGTTTTGTTTTACAGTTCTGTATCTTTTTAAACCATCACTAAATCCTTTGGGTAGTAGCCAGTTATAAAAGCAGATCATCAGTTATTGAATGTCGCCTGCCAGACAAGTTCAAATATTTTACTCTTAGTTCCCAAACTTTGCAAATGTAAGAAAATTATATTAATCCAATGTTTTAGACTCAAGTTATCACAAACAAGTCAGTTGTTAAGTAAAACTACTGCCTCTACATGTTCAGATCAAGTTTACAATAAAGAATTTTGCCAATTCTGTTACAAAAACTAATTGTATCATCTTAGCCACTTCTGTATGATGACATGAATCAAGCTGGGATTTTAGTTAAAACAGTCGTTCTTTCCACAGAAATGTTCCTTTCTGGATCCTGGTCCTGGAAGGAATGCAGAAGTACAGCTCTAGGTCAGTCAGTAGCTGGAGACAAATGACAGGAAATCCAAATGAGTGAACCTCCCGCCCACTTTTCATCAACACCATTTTAAGATTTCAGAGAAGTGTCTGATGAGGAGAAAAAGTTGTTCTGAGACATCCTCAAGGGATCTGTACTTGAGTCTTGCTTATCTGTTGAAAGAGGAAAGCACATCTACTACGAATTGCATGTGTGTCCTATTAAATTGTTTTTATTTTGAACTGTTGTAAAAATGTTTTTATATCTTTTATATTAAGATCAGAGTAGCTCCCTGCTGAGGAAAAATCATAAAAGAAAGGTCTCCTTTGGAATTTTCCTGTCTTCACCTTTTTACACAAAGGACTTCAGGCCTTCGGTGGCATATGTAATTGAGAAATTCTTTTTACAAGGACCCATAAAAAAGACTAGGACATGCTGCCCTGGACTATAATTAAATGGAAGCTGGTAGAGATTCCAGATGGGAAGCTCCAAGAATGGCACTGAGGTGTGTGGCTTCTCTACTTGCTTACTCAATCCTTGTCCACTCTGGCAAGCAAGGTTGGTGTCAGGAAAGACTCAAAAGGAAACTGGGGAAACAAGATGTCCTCTCTACACCTCAGGCTCCACGATGTAAGCTTTCACAGTTCTTGGACTCTATGCCTAAATGTCCAACTCTGCATTTAGTCTTGTCTTATCTGGACATGGCAGACTGTGCATACCTCTCCATGGGAGCAGCTCCTCTGTTCCCCATGGACTCAGACTTTTACCTTGTGGTGGGAGAAGTAGTAAACATGAAAGATATTATTTCAAAAGACAAATGGAAGAGAAATCACTACCTCCACCAGGAATGAACCAGGTTAGAACAAGTAAAACAAACGTGAACAATTAAAAAGTAGTTAGGTAGTAGAGAGTAGGAAAGAATACTTCCCACTGCTGACCCCTTTCATATGATTTTCTCACAGTTCACTGAGAGGTTTATTCATAGGCAGGTGGAACCTTTGCTACACATCAACTTTCTAACGAATATTTACAAACTGCATGCTTTGGGTAATTCCCAGTGTGTAATCCATGAAAATTAAATAAAACACTATAACCAGCCACCTAGAAAATAGTAAAATTTGCTTCATTGAAAAGAGCACAGACCAATCATATCAAAAGTATGTAGTAGAAGTGGAGCAGTGACGCAGTGACTCAAGTGGTCAAGTATCAGCTCTGAGTAAAAGCAGCCAAGGAAAGTACAAGACCCTGAATTCAAGCTCCAGTAGCTATACACACACACACACACACACACACACACACACACACACACACACACACACACACGAGATTTCAAAAGCAGTTAGTATATCACAGGAAGGATAACAAAAGTTCCATTTCAAGTGCGGCTTCTTCATGAAAAAATTTCAAGGAGACATTCTTGACAGTCTGAATGGTTCAAAAGAAAAGAGATTCTCTCTTATCCTCTCCCTTCCAAGCTGCTCTTGAGACTGGTGTATATAAAGCAGACCACATAAATTGAAACTCAAATGTAAACAAAATGTACAGAAATAAAGAACATATGTCCCAAACATATTTTCTTGACCCTATCCTACTGAAAATGTCTTATTTCCTGCTCTCAGCTTAATCCATCACAATCTACAACCATCTCTAGTTATATTATCTAATACCTAGTCCACATGTCGCTTTCTGTTTATGTACAAAAAGCATAGATTAGAAAGGTCTTCTTACTACTGCTTTTTGACGAGTAGATGTCAAAGATTAAGGATCTAAGTTGCTAAATAATATTTTCTTTTGTTTCTACCAAGTTGAAAGCCACTTTTCTAAACTAAGATAGTCATCAGGTAATTTTTCACAAGAAGAATGAGTTGGTTTTCACATTGAAATGGTATATATAAGTACCAAGTTTCATTTTTTTGC
This sequence comes from Megascapheus bottae, assembly GCF_031878675.1. Taxonomy (NCBI): domain Eukaryota; kingdom Metazoa; phylum Chordata; class Mammalia; order Rodentia; family Geomyidae; genus Megascapheus; species Megascapheus bottae. The sequence goes on from NC_143517.1 coordinate 45,516,256, forward strand.
ACATTGCAGAGAAAATATGATTAGGGATTCAAGATTCACACTATATGATTAATAACAGCAGAAAAGTATAAATTTGAAGCAGGCATAAGCCAAGGCATAAAGTTATTGAATATATATCAAAGCATCACCTCTATTACTTTAAGAGTCTGACTGCTGAAATGTATCAGAAATAAGAAACAAAGATATTCTCATGTGAAGAGTAGATCCATCAGCTCAGGTCACCTCAGGCTTCTTTTTGTAGGCCAAAGAGAAACTGTCAGTGATAAATGTTGAACAGAGCCTAATCCAGAAGGCCAACACCTAAGCACGAAGCCCTGGAATGACACAAGCACTAAATTTAAAGAAGTGGGTCTTAATAGGACAGCAGAATCAAGCAACGCTAAAGGCTCAGTGTGTTGGCATTTATGAAATGACCTTTAGGGATTTTATAAAGTAGCTCTTGCATGTTGGAAGATGGAGAAGGAAATGAGTATGGAAGGGTGTTACGTTTAATCATATTTGTAGAGTAAAATGTAAAATGGCATTCATGTGGAGAGGGGTAAACAGTTCAAAGTTGGGTACTTTGACATCAGATAGCCTTGGCCTTAACTTTGAATTTATCATACAGACTAAGATAAAGGCACCGCAAAACTGGAGCTGGGAGATGCTGTGCAACTTCTGGCTCTACCATGACTAACTTGTCACTGGTCACCTTGCATCAGTCAGTATCTCAGAGCCTTCCTCTCTCCTAAATGATGTCAGAATAAAGATATTCACAAAAAAATTAGTCATTCACTAAGCAAGCTAAAAAAAATCTTAGATCTTTAAAAATGAGCATTGTAAGCAACTGTATTTTCTACAATATTCCTAAACATGCCTCTTTCCCAAGTTCCCTCTTTTGCCTGATATTTCTCTATAGCCCTTATCTCCCCAAGACATTGTACAAGCTCATCCATTTGCATCTTTGCTGTAATAGTTTCCTCTAGAAAAAGGTTGTTAGGGGTTATTTGAGCAATCCCAAAGCCAGATTAATGAGAGTTGAGATGAGACTTGACAAAATAATGAGGGGTCTCAAATAGATAAGAGAGGAACCAGTGCAGTGTTAGAGATACCTAAATATACAAAGGTGTCCCCCAACATACTATCTCAACAGCTAGAAATGTGCTCTATTTGCCATTTAAATGGATGATATTCATATCATATATGGGTTTATCATTTCTACTAAAATCTCATTTAATGGATATAATTCAGACTTGACATTCCTTCTGTTTGAGACTTTTGAATATTCATATCATGTATATTCTGTATATACATATATAGTATGTATAGAATATACTATATAGTATATATATACTATATATGTGGAAGTAAGCATGATTGTAGCTACAACTGCAGCCTTCACTTATAAGCAGTTTGCTTTTGTTGTCAATTATCTCCAAACCTTCTATCTTTCATCTCTATTTTCTTTTATGTGATCCTCTTCTGTTCTCATAATTGTTCTACTGGTAGCTAAGCCACAGGTCACATGCATGTTTTAAAAAGAACTCTATGTAGCCTTTGAAAGTTGACTCTACTAACAGAAGGGTAAAACACACCAGAGAGGAAAGTGGCTCCTTCTTTCCTTGATTGTGAATCAATACTCCTGCCTTTCCAGTTATCTTCCATACCTCCTTTCTACATGGAAACCACAAAACTTGCCCCTGTCCTTCGACAGTAAATCCTAGGCTCAGTGAAATTTAGAATGAGGCTGAACCTCAGTGGTCACCCACACCAATACCTTCAATTTACAAATGAGGAAATGAAGGCCAAGAAAGGTTAAGTGACTGGCTAGGGGTCACAGAAGTAAAGAGTTGACAGCATGAAAGGAACCAGACCACATACCAGGTCTATGAAGAAGGAGTGTTAGAAAAAGACTATGAAATGTTGCAGGTTTGATCAGAAATGGAAAAAAAGGTAACTGATCTTAGTAAAAAATTGAAGAGCAATATTAAGTACTTTGAGTGTAAATAATCCACTACTAAAGAAATTCTTAGATGTTCTTTAAAAAAGAAAAGCACGTGAGAGTTAGTTAAGGGGAAAAACAAGTCATACTTTTTGTTTCTACATTCACGACTATTTATTTCTTCATATTTTATAGTTTTCATCATAAGATGTTAAATACTTAGTGACTATTCCATTCTGCTGACCTCTAGCTCATGCCTTTCAGTAATCAAAAGCAGCTGATGTTAAGCTGCTGCTTTAGTGTGAAGGAGGCTAAGGCTGCGTTCGAGTGCAATCAGGTTAAGATTGGCTGCAACAGGAGAAAAATCCATACATATGTTGAAAAGATCTGAAAAATGCCTGTATTCCCAACCTGATTATGACTTCCATTTTTGCATGGTTTGTCAAAGCAGATCACCAAAATCAAATCAAGATGTGAAAAAAGGATAAAGTGGTTTTCTTCTCCATTCTTCCATTAATCACCATGACCTATTGAGGCAGGGGACTTTTCTCTCTCACCTAAGGCAAGGTGGGACACTCCACTGGAAGTTATAGCAATTTTTCATCAACTCGTGCTCAAGTTCCAAAAGTAGTTTCTCTAGTTTTGATTTCTTGCATTTGTAAGTACCAGTTATTTATTTTTTTTTGCCAGTCCTGGGCTTGGGCTCAGGGCCTGAGCACTGTCCTTGGACTTTCTCAAGGCTTAGCACTCTATCACTTGAGCCTCAGCACCACTTCTAGCTTTTTTCAATGTATGTGGTACCAAGGAATCGAACCCGGGTCTTTGTGCATGCTAAGCAAGCACTCTACCACTAGGCCAAACTCCCGGCTCCAATACCAGTTATTTTTTATTGCCTAGTGATTTGTCATTTATATCAACAATTAATTCCATGTTACTTCCCTTGCAGTAAAAATACCAAAATAAATTTCCATATAACTCTGAAAAACCTGCTTAACTTGAGAATTACGGGGCGGGGGGAGTCATTTTGTTAAACTGAAAACACAGATGCAGAAATTAGAGCAATCCCTGATGTTTTCTTAAAAGTCAAAATTTGATCAAAAGTAAATACCAAATAAGTCAGAACCTATTCCTTGTTTACTTGAGGAACAACAACAAAAATACTAGCCAATAGCCAATGAGACCTCAAGAGTGGTGTCGGGGGCAAGGGGTTGGGAAGTCAGCTCCACTAAGACAGTAACATTAAAAATATAAATGCAATAAAGTTACAGTGAACAATCTATGCTATTATCTAGAAAATTTTCTAGCAAGGCTGAGGCTAAGTCAAAATAGAGAGTTTAGGGTGCAGGGGTCTAGTTACAAATAAGTATGTACTGTTTACTTTTTGTTATTAACATAAACCACAATTGGGGGACCATTTTGTTGGGGGAGGATAGAAGAGAGACTAGTTATATAAACAATATAAGACAAAGAAAGTCTTTCTTTCCATTACCTGAATACATCAGGTTTGTTTTTAGGCAGAAGGTTGCAGGTTAAATGCTCTCAGCTATCCAAGATGTGCCTTATTAGTTTTGTAAGAAAATATTTTCTTATATTTGGACTAAAAAATACCCAACGTATGTGAACAAAACCAGCCTTGTTAGTGAAAAACAGACCCCCCAAAAAAATTTGTTTCAAAAACTCAGTAAGGAAAGCAAAACTAATTCAAGAGGAAAAGCTGCTTTTCTTAATAGTAGCTTCTGAATCTGGATCTAATAGTTCTCAGAGGCTGACTGGAGTCTTCAAGTCTTCAAAATTTCGTCTTTCTCCATGGATCATAGACATTCTCCGTGAGACGGCAAAATGTGAATATGCACCGCATTTTAAGCAGATATATGTTCTCTTTCTGGGTTATAGTCAAAACAACAACAACAACCCACTGGAAAGGTATGCACCAACAGAAAGAACAATGGCAAATTTAAGCTTGGATTACTTAACTGGGCAGTTTTCCCAAAATAACATTTTTTTAAAATTTTTCTGTATTATACACTTATAAACAAATCCCAGTTTCATTCACTGCAGTGTAGCACCAGCCAATCATATAATGCATGGCAGCAAGTGAACAATGCTTTAGAAACACAGGCTGTGCTAACATTTTCATTTCAACCAACCAACTGGCTGTGCTTCCACAGGCTGTACCTAGCACTGGGCTCTTCTCATTTCTAAATGGGCCTAATCCTGTTATTAGAGAAAAATGGCTCAAATCAGCACAATTACTACCAGGAATTGGATAAACACACACACACACACACACACACACACACACACACACACACACACACACACTACACCAGTAGCTGTTTTCTACACATTATTATGAAAACAAAGAGAAAGGGGCTATTTTTGGTAACATTAAGACAATCTTTAGTTCTCTCAGTGTTGGGGCAAGTTTATTTTAAGTTGTCATCTTCAACAACTAGTGATGCAAATGATTTTTTTTTACAAATTCCATAAACTTTTTTAATCTAAACTCCTCTCAACTAAAAGTTGGATACTTCCCTCCAAGCAACATCTGCAATAGCCTGATTTCATGGTACATTTGTGAAAGAAAAAAGAGTGGGGGAGTCAGAGAACAGATAGAAGAGAGAAAAAAAAACATACAGAGTATCAGAAACCTCATTTTCCAGCATGCATTTAGAAAGAGTTCATCCATGTTATTTTGAAAGTATCACAGAAATAAATGAAGAGATTTATACTGTGTATTCTTCACTATGGAAAATTTATTTTTCAAGAAGAATTGATTCCCCCTCCTCAATGTTATTATCACAGGCTTCCATCATGGTTAATAACTGGTTGGAAGGGAGGGATGGGGGGGATGGGGGTAAGTCGGAAAGCACATGCACATCAGGAATTATTGAAACCTACCTCCTGGACAATGTCTCATGGCCATCTTGCATCTCCTGGACTCGGCGATAGTTGGGCATGGTATTGTATCTTTTGCTGGCTTTTTAACAATTTGCCGTGTTCTGGTCTCCAGGCCCCATTTAAATCCACATGTGCGATTGTTCCTACTGCAAGTTCCCCAATCACTCCAATGACCAACTTCACATCCTTCTAAAAACAGCCAAAAACAAAACAAAAAAAAATCATTGTTTTCAAACAACAAACACATACAAAGTAGATTTAGTAACCACTTGCTCCTTTTGACATTGAATTTATACAGCAATGTTTATCCAGATAGCAAATATTAAGTTATGTAGCCAATCAAGCCCTACACACAATTTTTGGAAATATAATTCTTGGAATCATAGGGAATTTCCAACAAACCTATGCCAAATAAATCATTTAAAAAGCTGTTACTTTCCATTTGTTGTTGTATATTTTCTAAAGGGTGCTGCTGGTTAGTTTTAACACCACAGAAAATGATACTTTTTTTTCTGTGTGCTATAACAGAAGCCATCCTTTCACAGGTTCACTCTGAATTCCCTGTCCCAAATCCAAAGTATTCTAGAGAGAAAAGGACAGTATGGCACAAGGAAAGCCTGTGTGGCATTTTTTCTATCTTTCTATTCTTTTAATAGATGTTCTCTGTACTTCAGCTTTCCATTACTGCAGTGAGAAAAGTCCATAAACATAATGAGATATTTGTTTCCCCTGGAATGTAAAAGCTCTTAGACATCCTTTCATAGGATGGTATATTAGAATACTGAACTTCCACATCAACTTTGCCATTGAAATTCTCCTTCACAGTAACTGATAATCCCATTCACAGAATTTAAACATTCTAAGTTTCCATGTGTTTCATGGCCCACTTCAGCACATAAGAATAAACACAAATGTATTTATTCCTTTAAAATCTCACATTTGAGTATCTTTTGAACAAGCCTTGAAATACATAGCTACAGATTATTTCTGCAATATTTCTACAGAAAAATATTGTCAAGTTTTCTTTCAAGTCTCTATTTAAAGCATGGGAAGTTTAAGCAATAATACAATTGCTCTGCTCTATATTGAGTCATATGTCAAATCACATTGAAAGAGAGAGGCTGGGCACGATGGATGGCTCACTCCTGCAATCCTTCTACTCAGGAGGCTGAGATCTAAGGATTAAGTTTCAAAGCCAGCCCCAGACACTAAATAATCTAAGACTCTTGTCTCCAATTAATCCTAGAAACTAGAAAATGGGAAGTGGGGCTGTGGCTCAAGGGTAGGGCAGTATCCTTGAGCTGAAGAGCTCAGGGTCAGCGCTCAGGACCAGAGTTCAAGCCCCATGACCCATAAGAAAAGAAAAAAGAAAGAGAAAAGATAGAAGGGAAAGACATGAAATTACAGGACTGTTTCAACACAAACTTTCAGCAAAGTGTTGTCACTACCAGATCTTTATCTTTTTATCAGTGGCATAAAATATTCCAAAGAACTTTCCAAATATTAAAATAAATTTTGCCAGATTTATGTGAATCACCAACAAAATATATTTGGCACAAAAATAATATCAATTGATTATATTAACATAAGGAGTTAAGCATAGTATTCTATATATTTCATTCATTTATACAGCAAAAACAATAGAATGGCTCATTGACAAAGTTTATCTCTAATACTTATTATTTATTAGCCAAATACTTTACCACTGAACTAGATCTCATCCCACTAGTATTTATTAGGTAGGTAAGAAGAAATAGATGTTACACCGATGACAAATCTTGTCAGCACTTAAGTAAATTACCCCAAAAATGTATAACTAGCAAATTTTATAACAAGCTATTATGTATGACTTCCCATCGTCATAATAGCTAAAAATATCTGAAAGTCACAGTGAAATTAAATATTTTTCAGACATAATAGATTGAGTTTTCAGTTGAATACATCCAGCCTGCATAGTTTCAGGAAACACTTAAAAGCTACAAAAGTTGTAGTTTGAGTTACTTACCCACACATTCCATAGTCTCATCTAATGGTGCAAAACCCTCTGGACATTCATCAAAGCAACGGCCTTTATGCAGATAAAAGCCTACTTTGCACTTGGTACAAAAGTCTTTGCTAAAGCAAGAGTCACAGTTTTCTATTCTGCATCCTAAAAACAATTTTAAAGAGAAAAAGAAGTTTCAGTTAAGTGAATTTACTTGTTTTAACCAATAAAATTTCACAAACTCACCAGATGGTTTAATCAAATTCTAGTGAGAATTTGTATTAATTTATGTAAACTGGTTGGATTGAAAAAGTAGTCTGCAGATAAAAGTATGAGTGCATGCACAAAGGTATGTATGTCTACCAAAATACATGTAAGTGTCTAAAAATACACATAAAATATCTAAAAGCAATAACTAAGAAGCTTGGTAGGCCTATAGTAGCCTCTGGCTCAGTGACTACCAGAATACATAGATAAAAGTAAATATGCTTAAAGGAGAGACAAGATTAGTTTGATGGGTTACTGAATCAAATGATTAGATTTTCAAAAGATTCTAGTACATTATTATTTATGAACAGCTTGTAAAGTGCTAAGGTGTCTCCCATGCCCCAGTGTTACTTTATTTATTGTTTTTTTGCCAGTCCTGGGGCTTGAACTCAGGGCCTAAGCACTGTTCTTCAGCTTTCTCAAGGCTACAGCCCTACAACTTGAGCCACAGCACCACTTCTGGCTTTTTCTATATATGTGGTACCAAGAAATCAAACCCAGGTTTTCGTGCATGGTATACAAGCACTCTATCACTAAGCTAAACTCCTGCCCCCACCCATTGTTACTTTAATAAGTCTCCAGCCTGATATTTGCATTCTGAAATCTTTAAAAACTACAGTTCTAACTGGAGTCCTGACTCAGCAGTATAGCACCTATTCAGCAAGAGTGAGGAGCTGAGTTCAAATCCCAGTAACCCCAAAAAGAGAGTGTTCCTAGATGCAAACAGAAAATAAAGTACAAAAATGTAACCAAACTATATAATCATTAAATGTAAAAATGTTGTATATTGAGAAAAAATATTGGAAAGAATTAAAAGGCCAAATTGTTTTTTAATTTTATTTGTTGCTTTTAACGTACTATGTTATTTCTCATCTCTTTTGTTGCCCCTTGGTTAATCTCATATTGTTACAGTATCTGACTTTGTTATCTGGTATACCGTATATATGTTTTATTTGTTTATTTGAAATAGGAAAGGGGAGGGGGAAAACAAGATGAGGGGAGTTGGTGGGGGTAGAGAAATGGTGACAAAAAGATAAGAAGGGGTATCAATGTGTAAGAAGTAATATATCTGGTGAATATAACTGTAACCCCTCTATTAATTACAATAAAAAAGAATTTGAAAAAAAGAATTAAAAGGCTGAAAACATTAAGATAGTTGAAATTATAACAAAGTTTTTGGACTGTTAAAAAGAAAACTGGCAAATTGCTACCTTTCAACTTAGATTCTGAATAGGTTTTTATATGTAAAATGACCACCACAGAGCAGGTAACTTAATGTCTAACATATTACCAAATTTACAATGCGAACATTAACTGTGCATGGGTTAAAGTCCACAGACAAATTATTGCTCATTTTTTTAGGGGAGGAAAACAGTGGGCATGGAAGTATGATTTATAACCTCATAAAAGGTTCATTTCTAGCCTAAAATGCTATAACCTGTACTTTAATAAACAGTGGTCTACTGCTGGTGTGTAGCCTCTCAATCATGGTCAAAGTACATGACCATTATGTCCGCAAATTGTTGGGTTTCTTGCTATATTTTTTTCAAAAAGCAAGCAGCTCTCTCTGTTACAGAAGTTATTTTCCAAGAAACGATAAGCATTCCAAAGGATAAAACAGAACTAATGGGTGAGAGAACAAAGAATTTGTATTTTAAAAAGGACTATACATTTCATAAATCAGTTGTTATCTACAACTGATCTGATTTCTCTTTTAAATACAGCCTTTACCGATAAGCTATGTGGCCAAAAGTTATAGCAATAAGCATTTGGAATTAATTTTACAAGGTCATTTGCTGGTCTTTAATGTTACTTAGAGCTCCTTATTCTTGTTTCATTCCTTGTTCCAGATACCAGTTCACAAACTGTGGGATTTCTGAAATGCTTCTCATTCTCTGTAGAGTCCCTTAGGACTCCTTTGGGCATAAATCCTCCTAGAGGAAAGCTTAATTACTTGTTCTCAAATTTAACTACAATAAAAATATGAAAGATTCAAATGTAGAATGCTACAGCCATTAAAAAAGCACAAAGGGAATTATAAGCAATAACCTTAAAATATTCTATGGCCACTAGTTAAGTTTTAAACAGAAGAAAGAAGGGAGGAGAAAAGGAAGAGTGTGAGGGAGAACAGGAGAGAGGGAAAGGGAGAGAAAAGGAGAGACACAAGAACTAGCTTAGAAAAATTAATTTGGGGAAAGAATGGAAGAATGCTGAAATGTTAAAAATGTGCTCCATAATTTGTGTAATAAACATATAACAAAAGATTATCAAGTGTCCATTGGCAAATTACTTCAAAAAAGCCATTATGTGGACATTATGAAGTAAACCCTTACAATTTTAAGTGAGAAAAATAAAGACATAAATCTCAAACTTTTTCAGCTTTCAGTACATAAAATTGTACTCACATTTAATAATGCTGAGCCTAGTGTAACCTTCAAAATATATATTCATTTAATAACTACTCTATTTTCTTTTATTCTGTAGCATTTTTTTCCCTTCATTTAAGGAGAGAGGAAAAAGCCTGAACCAATGCAATAAAGCACTTGTTAAAAGCTTTGAATTGAGCTAGAAACTAATGGATCATACCTATAATTCTAGTTACACTGGAGGCTGAAATCTGAGAATCTCAGTCCAAAGCTAGTATAGGTACACGAGTCTAAGAGACTCACCTCCAATGGAGGTGTAGCTGATATGTTAGAGCACCAGATATGAGAGTAAGAAGCTCAGAGTAGAAGACCTAATGTCAGCCTTACTCTTACAAAAAAGACTTTGGATTGATTCAAAATCCTTATGTCCAAAGCCATGATAGGCTTTTTGACTTCTGTTGCTTTTTGCTGTGACATAAAACTACCAGTGCCTCCTTCTGTACTCAGCAGCCTCACAGACAGCCCAGTCTTAGCAACACCTTTGAACCCAAATCTATAAAACTAGCAATGCACAAAACTCATTGTCCAGAAGTTTCCTTCTTCATAGACTGCAGGTCCAGATAATTTTCTCTCTACCCACCACCCCATGCCCTGCTCAGCTCTTTCTGCTAGAATTAGCTCTTCTGATTGATGCATGGGATTTGAGAGGCCTTACAGTCTTAGCTTCGAACAACTCCCCCAAAACACTTAAACTTGTTACACTTTTGTGTGTGTGTTTGAATGAAAGTCCTGTGACTTGAACTCGGAGTCTGGGTCCTGTCTATAGGCCTCTTTGTGCTCAAGTCTAGCACTTGAGCCACAGCCTGCCTTTTCCAAGTAGTTATTAGACTAAGAGTCACATATTTTCCTGACTGGGATGGCTTTGAACCACAATCCTCCCATCTCAGCCTCCTGAGTAGACAGGATTACAGGCAAGAGCCACTGACATCTGGCTTAAAATGGTTACTCTTAATTGACTCATACATACCCTATTATTAGTATTTATGTCTAAAAGAAAAACAGAAACAAAAACTCAAAACATTATAAAAGCTTTTCAGGAAAACATAGAATCTTCTTTCTTACCTGAATGGCATAGAAATGACCACTTTTGTTTATGCCTATACTTTTGGGAAATCTCTATGCAAATATAAATTGAATGAGTTAAAAACATTGTTACTATATCAGTGCCAACAGACAATAGATTGTTAAATCTTAGAAAATGTTATGCTGCTTCAGAAAATAGGTATATCATTTACTAAACATAGGCCTTTTGTATAAAACATGGGTTTAGAATCCTTGTCTCAAAATATAATACCCTACTTTGGCCAACTTACATGCTTCCAAATTATAGTGCCTCCTCAAAAATGTAATCTACCAAGTGAGGGCTGCCAGAATTGGTTTAAGTAAAATTACTGTCCTAGTGAATCTGTGGCCAAGTACAGTCTGATGGGGTGGTCATTTAAAAAAAAAAAAGTTTGGCCTGGCCAAGAAACAGGAAAATAGGCTGGGTGCCCCCTCTCCTGTCCTCCCTAAGCACCCCGTACAAGTTTTAATGTTATAATTTTTCAAATTGTACTCTAGTGCAGTCCAAAAATTCATTCCAAACATTCCCTAAGAACCTAGTATGTGCCAAGTCTTATGCCAGGCCCTGAGAACAGAAAATGCTAACAACACCCATGCTGTCTCTGGAGGTGCTAAAGCCAAAAGGAATGGGTCATTTGGCTCTCACAGAACAGTGAAATGCAATGTAACAGTAGAGGCATGTGCTGGGCACATTAGAAACTGAGAAGCCAGCTATCCTGTTGGGCCATTAAACTTTTATTTAGTATTTTCAAGCTGTGAATTCCTTGTCCCTAGCACAGTGCAAGACACATACTGGAATTTTAATGCTTGCCAAGTGAACAAACATGAATAGTGTTTTAAAACTCAAGGTTCTTTTTTTAATATTTGAATGATTAGTATAATATTGGTTGCACATGCGCTGTAAATATCTCTTCTCTTTTAAAAAAAATAGCCATTGTAACAGTAGAGAACTGTAAATCATGTTGGAAAATCCAACAGTGAAACACCTGAAAATCATTTTAATGGTGAATGTCCAAGTAAGCCAGAGCATGCATGCTTATAGGCAGTGGGATCTCAGCTGAGCATGTTTAGATATACAGGGAGAAGTGGGATTGCTGGCAAGAATGATGACCTTCTTCCTAAGGTCATGGAGGGAATCCACAACCTATTACAGGTCCAAAGACAAATGACCTAAATCAAGTGGAGGCCAAATGATAGGATTCCTTACTTGGGTATAGCCGTTATGGGTGGGAACTATAGCCACTTATACATTGTGTGATTTTTTTTAAGTATTAAACTAACAATTCAAGTGAGTAAATATAAAGCTGGGATCAAGATCAGTGACTTTGTCTGATTTACAGCCACCAATGTTGGGGGCTTCTGAGCACAAGATCCACATGACCAGAATCATATCCTGCTTGTGCTCTCATTTCTACAAGAACTCCCTGGTAACCAGAGGTCCTGATGGATACAAATGGCAAGCTCTGGGATTTGCAGCCTTCTAAAGGGAAAATCACTCGTGCATGCAATGAGTTACTATAACACCACTACTATATGCTAAAAGTATATTTAGATATATAGGAAGTGGAAGTTTTCTGAAAGCTAACCACCTTCATGAACACAGGAAGACTGTGGAGTAAGGAAAATCATTGGGAGACTCAACACTGTAAAAGGGAACAGTCACAGGACAGTAATAGTATCCAGATACCAAATAGGATGGTTTTTAAGGGGAAGAATGCAAAAATCACTTCTCCTTCTAGTTCCACTGTGATTGAGATTCTTGATATAGATTTTTCTCTTCTCAGCTTAATCTAGAATTACTCATGTGTACCTGATCTCAACTGCTCTTTATTTCAAACCAGAGTATTTGTTCAGTGTGTGACAAGAAGCTTCCACCTCAAGTGACTTTCAATCCTCAGATTGGAGTTGCAATGATCAAAGAATGTCCAGCCCATGAGAACACTTGTAGATTTCTCTGCTCCTTGTAAGCTACAATTTTAAGTGCAATCAAGGAGATATGTTGTTCCAAAACACAACAAAAAAAAATCAAACTTAAAGCAATTGGGAAAAACACACTGTGAAATTCAAATATTTAAATAGTTTTAGATTTCAAATAATACTAGGTATCAATAAGCAATGTTTTCAATTTTTTGATTACCAAAAGTATGCACTTCTCTTTTTTCTTTCTACTTGGTGGGGAGGAGTTGAGGGAACTGTCCTGGGGCTTTAACTCAGAGCCTAGGCTCTGCTCCTGAGCTTCCTTTCCTCAAGACTACCATTCTACCACTCAAGCCACAGTGCCACGTCTGGTGTTTTCTAAGTACTTTCATTGGAGATAAGAATCTCAGACTTTCCTGCCTGAGCAGGCTTAGAACCATGATCCTCAGATCTTAGCCTCCTGAGTAACTAGGATTACAGGTATGAGCCACCATCACCAGGCAAAAGTATGCATTTTTAACATTTACTATTATAGTAATCCCAAGACAGTATAGATTAATAAAAGTAGGAAGTAAGATTACTTTTGTATACTACAGTCTTAATACACATAATATTTCTACCAACAGAAAATAGGTAGAGCCAAAAACTTCAGGACACAAAGTTTTTACACTCTAACAACTAACCTGCTTGAAAGATGATTCAGAAAATCAACATTACTAAGTTAATGGAAAACCTAGGGCCAGAGTCTGTGTAAAATCCAATGAGATATGTTCAAATAAAGTTCCCTTGACTCATGAGGATAGTTAGCAAAACATGTAATCCAATTGCGATGAGTGCAGAAGAGAAAATTGAGGATGGGAAGGAGAGACAGTGAATAGGAATGGTGTGAAGACTATATGATAGCTACTCCATCTTTGCCGTGCTTACCAAATTTGATGTCAGTTTCTTACTCTTCTGACTATAAGCAAGTCAGGAAAGCTCTCTTTGCCTTAACATCATTGTCCCTGAAAAGAAGGTTACATCAGTGCATTTCATAGGGATGTTGCTTCAATGAAAGCAAGGTCTCAGCCAGGCACGGTGGCTCTTGCCTGTAATTCTAGCTACCCAGAAGGCTGAGATATAAGGATCAAAGTTCAAAGCCAGCCCGGGCACAAAAGGACCTGAGACTCTTATCTCCAATTAACCTCTAGAAAACAGGAAGTGAAGGTCTCAGTACAGTATCTCCTATGTAAATTAGTGATCAAGGAATATGAGTTATAATTAGATATAACAATTCACCAAGTAGTCAGGCACTGCTTTTTCATACCTATAATCCTATGTACTTGGGGAGCAACCAATCCTCACAACAAAGACCATGAGACTCATCTCTCATTAACCAGCAAAAATACAGGAGTGGAGCTATGGCTCAAGTGTTAGAGTGCTAGAAATAAAAATCTCAGGGACTTCCACTAAGCCCTAACTTCAAATCCCCAAAATGACCTAAATAAATAAATAAAATATAGTTATCAACTAGGACAAAAAAATGGCCATCTAAGATGCTAGAAAGGAGTTCATATAGCATACTTCACATGGAAAAATGCATATGTATTTATTTAAACTATATAAACATAATTAATAATTCATTATAGTTTTATATTAAATTGTGCTTATAAGACAACTTTGTCTTAACAATGCATTGATACTTACATAAATATATATGCACTACTCAAATGAGAGGCATTATGCAAAGACCAATCACTATAGGATCATTTAATGGTTTTACTCTTATTTAAGTCATGCAGGTAAACAAACTGATCACAACCATTTCCCAAACATGGATGCTTGTCTATTTTGAGGATTAGGAATCAGCAGCAAAGAAACAGATCAAAAAGCAACTTTGTCTCTGGGGAAGGCTGGAGGGGACAGATCACATCCTTCTGTGCCCTACTTCCTTCATCACACAGAGGCAAATCCCTGACTTTACCTGTCACTCCATAAATTGAGCCCAGGTATGGATTATAATTCTCAAACTTAGGCAGAGTAAAGGGACTCCATCCAGAAATTCCTGTTTTTAGATACCTGTAGAATTCTATAGTATATAACACACTACACTCTATTTCAATTCCTCAAAAATGCATACTCACATATGGGTGAGTCCCACCATTAATCTTATCGACACAGAAGCTCAGATTTGAAGGACTATTGACTACAGCCAGCTCAGCTAGGAAAATTTGAGAGATTTCACCTCCAGTTAACTAGGAAAATGATGAACTAGAGGAGTGGCTCAAGTGTCAGAAGCAAGCAAACAAAGCCAAGGAAAAAAAATGTGTGGTCCTGAGTTCAAACCCAGTGCCAATGAAAGGGAAGTGTGTGAGCGGTGAGGAAAATTTGAATAATAAGAATTTTATAAAATATGATCTCCAAGTAATGAAACTTTATCTTCCACATATTCAAGTGATATATATTTGAAATCATTTGCAAAGCAAATCAACATAAACTAAATCCATTGGCAGAGATCACAATATAAGAATTTTAAAGAGGTTTTTTTCCCCTATTAAGGGGAGGAGAACACCAACTTCAAAATAAAATTGATAACAATGAAGAAAGTTTAAAAATGTTATATCAGATTTTATACTCTTGCCAGTAGCAGATCTGTCATCTTGGTTACTGCTTGTGCCTTTCCTTTTTTGGTTAACTTACCCACTCTTCATAGTAAGGTAGAACCAGAACAGAATAACGAACTTCAGATCTGAGTGTCAGTTGAATTTTGCCTAATGTTAAGGAAGGCAAATGTTTCCATCCAACTAAATGGAAAAGCATGTATCAGCGAGTGTGTATCTTGCCTTCTATTCAATTCCTGTCTAAAGAAAACAAGATGAATCTCTTAATTCCTTCACACTTCAAACAGGCCAGAGGGGCCTGGAACCTTTTCCTATAAAGGGCTAGAAAATAACTACTTCAGGATTTTTAGGATGTACTATCTCCACTGAAACGAGTAAAATCTGATATAGCACAGAAGTAGCCACAGACCAGAATGCATAAGGAAGCATAGGCCATTTTCCACTAAGACTTTATAAGTATTGAAACGTCTAGTTAAAATTGTTTTCGCACTCCACAAAATGATGTCCTTCCTTTTGAGTTTCCCCAAACCACTCAAAAATGTAAATGTTATTCCTAGGCTGAGGGCCCTCCTGAAAAGAGAACAGGCTAGATTTTGTTCCTGGGGTCACAGATTGTTGACCTGAAACTAAGGAATGCCTGAGATTCTTGGCCCAACAGTCAGCACAAAGGAAAAGAAGATACAAACAAACAAGGAGAGGTTTCATTCTGGAACTATCAAATGAGAGCATTTAAGTCTGGAGAGGCAGAATTAAGTCTTCTATTCACAAGATAAACACTAGAATAAGAATACCAGAATTAACTTTGTTTTGCCACTCCTGGGCTTGAGCTCAGGGCCTGAGCACTGTCCTTGGGCTTTCTCAAGGGTAGAGCTCTACCACTTGAGCCTAAGCACCACTTCCAGCTTTTTTTTCTATGTATGTGGTACGGAGGAAAGGAACCCAGGTCTTTGTGCATGCTAGGCAAGCACTTTACCACTAGGCCAAACCCCCAGCCCCCAGAATTAACTTTTACATTTATAATTTTAGTACTGTTTTGGTAAAGATAGCTCCAGATAAGTGATCAATAGTTGAAAATTATGGCTTATTTGGCTAAGCTTATCATTTTTTTTCCTTGTTGTAACATTGACTTATAAATGAAGAAGCTCGCTGGAAAGAAAATAAGCATTTTTAAATTCCATGTGTTTTGGCTGAAAGCAGCCTAACCCTTCTGTAGAGTCTTGTGGCTTCATATACTTAATCAGTTTTGTTTATGAACATGGCTTTGCTATGTCCACCTGTGTGGTTTGTGGGTCAAGGCAGAGACAATCTCCAATATGCAGTGAAGTATGACAGCTACCCACTGGCTGGTCAGTGCTTTTGTGTATGCTGTCTACTCTGTCCGTAGGGATGTGACTACTGTGTAACGTACAAATGGAAAGATATCCAGAAAGGCTATAAAGACTAAGTCTTTTTACGACAGAGATATAGTGACCAAAACAGCTTGGTACTGGCACAAGAACAGGCCTGAAGCCCAATGGAAGAGAACTGAGGACCCAGATATTAAAACACAGACCTATGGCCACCTAATCTTTGATAAGGGAGCCAAAAAAAAAAATAGAATGGAAGAAAGACAGACTCTTCAACAAGTGGTGCTGGTAGAATTGGTTAAGCACCAGCAGAAAACTAAAGTTGGATCCTTCTTTGTCACCCTGCACTAGGATTAACTCCAAATGGATCAAAGACCTCGAGGTTTAACCAGACACACTGAAAACTTAACAAGAAGGAATAAGAGATACACTAGGTCTCGTTGGCACAGGTCGAAACTTTCTTAAAAGGACCAAGAAACAAAACAAATCAGAGAAAGTCTGGAGAAGTGGGACTGCATTGAACTGCAGAGCTTCTGTATGGCAAAGGACATAACTAGCAAACTAATTGGAAAGCATACAGTGAGAGAAGATCTTCACTAACCATACAACAGACAAAGGACTCATATCTAAAATATCAACAGCTAAAAAAATTGAATCACTCCAAAACTAATCTCCAAAGCAACAAACATCCCATTAAAAGATGGGCCAAAGACTTAAAGAGAGTCTTTTCTGAAGAAGAAATCAAAATGGCCTATAGACACATGAAGAAATGTTCAACATCTGTGGCCATAAAAGAAATGCCAATCAAAACAACTCTAAGATTCCACCTCACTCCAGTTAGAATGGCCAGGATCAAGAAATCTACTAACACCAGATGCTAGTGGGGATGTGGCCAGGAGGGATCACTACTACACTGCTGGTGGGAGTGCAAACTCATTCAACCAGGATGGAAAGCAGTATGGCGGTTCTTCAAAAGAGTAAACTTAGAGCTTCCCTATGACCCAGCAATTCCACTCCTTGGCAATTACCCAGTCATCCAGAAACAAGGGCATACTAAATCCACCAGCATAACGATGTTCATTGCAGCACTATTTGCTATACCAAAGATATGGAACCAACCCAGATGCCCCTCAGTTGATGAGTGGATCAACAAGATGTGGTATTTATACACCATGGAATTCTATGCTGCTGTCAGAAAGAATGACATCATCCCATTTGTAAGGAAATGGAAAGACTTAGAAAAAAATCATATTAGGTGAAGTAAGCCAGACTCAAAGGAACTTAGGCTCAATGGTTTCCCTCATTTGTCATAATCAGTAGAAACCTTGGGCTCTCCTAGCAGAGATTTACAATAGAGCAAAACCTAAATATATAAGGCCATATAGAATGACGCTAAATGAAAGGACCTCCAGATATAGAAACAAAAGCCATGTAATGAGTGATTGTTGTCCTTAATGTACTATGTTATCTCTCATCTCTTTTGCTATCTCTTGGTTATCTCATATTGTTACAGTATTTCACCTGGTTATCTGATATATTGTATACATGTTTATTTGTTTATTTGAAATAGGATAGGGAAGGGGGGAAACAACATGAGAGGTGGGGATAGGGGGAGAGAGAAATGGGAACCAAAACAGGAGAAAGGGTATTAATGTATGTGAAGTAATGCACCGTCTATCTGAAGAATATAATGTAACCCTTCTATTAATTACAATAAAAATACATGATAAAAACTAAGTCTTTTGTAAAGAAAATTAAAAACCATGATCAGGTTTTCCATAGGGAAAAACAATTATTTAGTTTAATTCTTTGGATCTTTATTTGATATAATTTGTGTTCCAAGCCAAAAGAGAGAGAGCCTTTTGAGTTGTCTATAATGGGCTATGTAATAGCAAAATATGGAAAATGATTGCTTCACTGGTATGTGTAAGAACATTACAGTAGTAAGTGCGCTGGTGAATCTTCATTATGGAAGTGGCCTAGAAGAATCCTGACCTTGGCCAGGCAAGTGGCACTTAGCTGTAAGCCTAGCACTCAGGAGACTAGGCAGGGAGGAAGACTTAAGTTGTATAGTGATACTCTATTGCAGATAAACAAAAAAAGACCAAGCATACCAAAGTCCTTATATCCTTGACTATAATGTAGATCACAATGTTGAAATCAATCTTGAGGTGAGCAGGAAGGCATATATGATCATTCAAAACCAGAAAATTTTCATGCCATTTCTCTGCTTTATGTTGTGCTGTATAGTTCACAGAAACTAGGGAGGATTTACAGTGTTTTCACCACCACTAAATAATGGCATGAGGAGATAGTTTTTATACCCAGCTTTAAACATAGTATTTTTTTCCCCAGTACTGGAGATTGGAGATGGAACTCTGGGGCTGCTCTACTATTTGAACTATTCCCCCAGCCCTTTTATTTTTTTCCATGTATTTTTTTATTGTAACTAATAAAAGGGTTACATGATATTTGCCAGATAGAAGGTGCATTAATTCACATACATTGATACCCTTTCACATGTCTTGGTCCCCATTTCCCTCCCCCCGAACCCCACCCCTCATCTTGTTTTCCCCCCCTCCCTAACCAAATACAAATATATCTGATATATCAGGTAACCAGGTGAAATACTGTAACAATATGAGATAACTAAGGGACAACAAAAGAGATGAGAGATAACATAGTACCTTTAGGACAACAATCATTCATTATATGGCTTATGTTTCTATATCCTAGAGATCCTTTCATTTAGCATCATACTATATGGCCTTATGTATCTAGGTTTTGCTCTATTGCGAATCTCTGCTAGAAGAGTCCAAGGTTTGTACTGATTATGACAAATAAGGAAACCATTGAGCCTAAGTTCCTTTGAGTCTGGCTTACTTCACTTAATATGATTTTTTCTAAGTCTTTCCATTCCCTTTTATTTTTTTAAAATAAGATCTTGATAATTAATTTTGCCAGGGTTGGCCTTGAAGTTGCAATTTTCCTTCCTCCACCTCCTGGATAGCTAAGATTATAAGCACATGTCACCGCACCCAATCCTGTATATATTAAAGCATCACATAGTATCCCCCAAAATATGTGAACTATTTATGTACAAGTTGAAAAACAAAGATCTAAGTCTTTCCATGGCTCAACTAATGTCCAGAATCGAGTTCAAGCTCTTAATTTTAAAACACAAGAACCCACTTCTTATCCATACCTTTCTATATCCCTGGCTTCTGTTAAACCTATGCTGTTTAATCCCAGTCACATTGATCTGTATGTCTGATGTTTCCTCCAGACACCATACATCTTCCTAGAGCCATGATACTTATAGAAATTCTCCCATAGCAATGACCAGTTAGGTTCACCATTATCCCAATGCCTATGAAGAAAAAAGAACCGTCTATTCTGTGGGAGAAGATCTTCACTAACCATACAACGGACAAAGGCCTCATATCTAAAATATATCAACAGCTAAAAAAATTAAATCACTCCAAAGCTAATCTCCAAAGAAACAAGCATACCATCAAAAGATGAGCCAAAGACTTAGAGTCTTCTCTGAAGAAGAAATAAAAATGGCCTATAGACACATGAAGAAATGCTCGACATCTCTGGTCATAAAAGAAATGCCAATCAAAACAACTTTAAGATTCCACCTCACTCAAGTTAGAATGGCCAGGATCAAGAAAACTAATAACACCAGATGCTGGGGGTATGTGGCCAGAAGGGATCACTACTACACTGTTGGTGGGAGTGCAAACTCGTTCAACCACTATGGAAAGCAGTATGGCAGTTCCTCAAAAGACTAAACATAGAGCTCCCCTATGACCCAGCAATTCCACTACTTGGCATTTACCCAACCATCCAGAAACAAGGACATACTAAACCCACTAGCACAATGATGTTCATTGCAGCACTATTTACCATAGCAGATGCCCTTCAGTTGATGAGTGGATCAACAAGATGTAGTATTTATACACAATGGAATTATATGCTGCTGTCAGAAAGAACTACATCACCGCATTTGTTAGGAAATGGAAAGACTTAGAAAAAATCATATTAAGTGAAGTAAGCCAGACTCAAAGGAACATGAGCTCAATGGTTTCCCTCATTTGTCATAATCAGTACAAACCTTGGACTCTTCTAGCAGAGATTTGCAATAGAGCAAAACCTAGATACATAAGGCCATACAGTATGATGCTAAATGAAAGAACCTCTAGGATACAGAAACAAAAGCCATATAATGAGTGATTATTGTGCTTAATGTACTATGTTATCTCTTTTGCTGTCCCTTGATTATCTCATATTGTTATAGCATTTCACTTTGTTATCTGATATATTGGATATATGTGTATTTGGTTATTTGAGATTGGATAGGAAAGGGGGGAAAACAAGATGAGGGTGGTTTTAGGGGGAGGGAAATGGGGACCAAGATATGAGAAAGGGTATCAATGTATGTGAAGTAATGCACCTTCCATATGGCAAATGTAATGTAACCCTTCTATTAATTACAATAAAAATAAATGGAAAAAAAAGAACTGTCTATTCTGGCTTCACAGGGTCTGGTGTGGGTGCTTATTGTGGTAAACGATGGCAGATGTATCTGCTGAATGACTAACAATATATAATTTTAGGATAAACACTGAAACACACTGTGCTTTGTATCTTTTAACTCAGTAACATAACTTCATTGCAAACAAAACCACTTCAAAGTAGAATGTATTATGAAATTGGGCATCATTTAAACAGTATAATCAATCAATAATTGATTATGCATATATAAGAGCCACTGTAAAGCTCTTATGGCTCATTTGTTTGTTCTTTGCTGTAACTACCTAGAGATGAGGATTGGAGGGAAAGACTGAATACTGAAGAGGCTAGACTGACAAGATAAAAGTCACAAGAAGGTCAATATTTTCTAAAGAAGCTGCCAACAATAGACTTTACTCTGTTACCAAGATGATTTTGTAGATGAGCTCATGAGAGTCATTAGGCAACTTTTGTTCCAGGGTATATTATGTCATTTGTCTAGGTTTGCAAAGTACTTACTGAAAGAGCTCACATCAGAAACCAGAATTCCTTCTAGTCCACTGTTCTTTGAAAGACAGAATTTACCACAAATTGATTTTTGCCTTTAGTAGATAAAAATTGAACTATTTAATGGAATTTGAGACCTGGAGTTTACAACTGACCATTTATTAAAGTAAAAATAATTAAAAGAATTTTGAATTTTTCTAATACTCTCCTTTATAATTATGCATAACATTGGTGTCTATACTTCATGGCTGATATTTTAAATGAGCAGTGCAATGAAGCCCATCTATTGGTGTCATGATTTTCAGATATGACCTCCAGGCCACCCTAATGCTTACTTTGTGGAGAATTTAGAGAAATACATGCTTTATAAGCTTTAGTATTCATACTTTGTATAAGAGGATGGAAGACAGATGAAGAGAGGTAAGTGAAGAGAGAGTCAAATGAGAAGGGAAAGTTAGAATTCATTAACTGTCGTGTATGTGTATGTGTGTCTGCATATATACATATGTGTGTCTGCATACACACATATGCACATACATATATATTAATTTAAGTGCATTTATATTTAGCTGAAGGCACTGTGCAGGACAAAGCAAGTTTTCACACAAATTGACCAGCAGAAATTTTGATTAATTAGAGAAATGACCTCTTCCTTACAAGATATTAGAAATGCATTACTATTAACTCTGTTATCCCAGTGCGACAAGAACTATTAATCCTTAATTATACTCATTCTACAGAATGAAGAATTTTGACACAAAATATACTATTTTGAATTACTTAATAAAAGGGAAATGGTGGAATTTTGATATAGGATATGCATTTTGTATTAAGTGATGGTCTATGTCAGCTCATTGAAAGGAAAAAGATGACTTTGAAAAGGGCTGTCATATTTAAGGAAGTGGAATAACCTCCCATGTTGTTGGGCTGGAAGAATTACTATCATGAAAATGTCAATACTGCCAAAGGTTACAAATTCAATGTCATTCTTTAATGAAATAGAGGAAGCAATCCAAAAATTCATATGGAATAATAAAAGAGCTCAAATAGCAAAAACAATCCTTAGCAGAAAGGAGGAATATCAATACCACACTTTAAACTCTACTGCAAAACTATAGTAACAAAAACTATAGTAATAAAACAGTAATAAAAACTGGCATAAGAACAGGCCCAAGGACCAATGGAATAGAACTGAAGACCCAAAAATCAGCCCACAGACCTATGGCCACCTTATCTTTGAGAAAGGAGCCAAGAATCCTGGTTGGAAGAAAGACATGTCTTCAACAAATCATACTGGCAAAACTGGCTTAGCACATGTAGAAAACTAAAGTTGGATCCTTATCTGTCTCCCTACACCAGAATCAACTCCAAATAGATCCAAGACCTTGAGGTAAAGCAGATACCCTGAAAATCTTACAAGAAGAAATAGGAGATACACTTGGCTCCTTGGCACAGGTTGAAACTTTCTTAATAAGGACCAAGAAGCAAAACAAATCAGAGAAAGTCTGGATAAGTGGGACTGCATGAAACTGCAGAGCTTCTATATGGCAAAGGACATAGCTAGCAAATTATCTAGAAAGCCTACAGAGTGGAAGAACATCTTCATTAACCATACAACAGACAAAGGCCTCATATCTAAAATATATCAACAGCTAAAAACTTTGAATCTCTCAAAAACAAATCTTCAAAGAAACAAGCATCCCAATAAAAGGTGGGCTAAAGTCTTAAAGAGAGACTTGTCTGAAGAGGAAAACAGAATGGGCAATAGACACATGAAAATGCGCAACATCTCTAGCCATAAAAGAAATGCAAATCAGTTGTTCTTAAGGTACTATGTTATCTCTCATCTCTTTTGCTGTCCCTTGGTTATCTCATATTGTTACAGTATCTCACTTTGTTACCTAATATATCGGATATATTTGTATTTGGTTATTTGAAATTGGATAGGGAAGGGGGGAAAACAAGATGAGGGGTGGGGGTGGGAGAGAGGGAAATGGGGACCAAGACATGTGAAAGGGTATCAATGTATGGGAATTAATACACCATCTATCTGGCAAATATCATGTAACCCTTCTATTAATTACAATAAAAAATATATGAAAAAAATTTAAAAAAAATTTAAAAAAAGAAATGCAAATCAAAACAACTTTGACCAAGACATGAGAAAGGGTATCAATGTTTGTGAAGTAATGCACCTTCTATTAATTACAATTAAAATATATGAAAAAAAAAACTTTGAGATTCTACCTCACCCCAGTTAGAATGGCCATGATCAAGAAATCTAATAAAAACAGATGCTGGTGGGGATGTGGCCAAAACAAATCACTACTGTACTGTTGGTGGGAGTGTAAACTTGTTCAACCACTATGGAAAGCAGTATGGCAGTTCCTCAAAAGACTAAACATAGAACTCCCCTATGACCCAGCAATCCTATTGCTGGGCATTTACCCAAATAGCCAGAAACAAGGCCATACTTAACTACCACCACAACCATGTTCATCGCAGCATTATTCACCATAGCTAAGATATGGAACCAACCCAGATTATCCTCAGTAAATAAGTGAATAATGAAGATGTGGTTTATTTATACCATGGAATTCTATGCTGCCATCAGAAAGAATGACATCACCCCATTTGTAAAGAAATAGAAAGACTTGGAAAAAATCCTATAGTGGAGTAACTCAGACCCAAAGAAACATAGACTCCATGGTTTCCCTCATTTGTAACAATTAATATACATCTAGATTCTCCTAACAGAGGATCATACTAGCTCAAAAGTTATTTACATATGTCCATATAAGATGAAGCTAAATGAAATGAGCTCTAGGATATGGAAATAAGAGGTTTATCTTTGTGATTGTTATTCTTAATGTACTATGTAAAGCTATTTCTTCTCCCCTTATGGTTTATCTCATGTTGTTACTGTATCTGAAGTATGGTACCTGGTACATTGTTTATTTGAAAAGGGGAAGTTAAAGGAAACACAAGATGACTAGGAGGGAGTGGGGGAGAGAAAGTGGGAGAAAAACCTGGGAAGGGGTAACAATGTTCAAGAAATAATATACCTACTATCTGATGAATGTAACTGTAACCCCTCTGTACATCACTCCAACAATAAAATAAAATGAAATAAAATGCCATGTGACCAATATGGCCTACTAGGATATCCTGTTGTCCTACCTCCTCCCTAGATGGCACATACTTAACAAGTCAAGAAATTCATTTATCTCCTCATTTTCTTAAACATAATGGGAATGGAATTACATGTAAAAATTAATTTTTGCCAGGTACAGTGGGCTCATGTCTGTAATCCTAGCTTACTCAGGAGCCTGAGATCTGAGGATCAAGGTTCAAAGCCAGCCCAGGCACAAAAGGACCTGTGACTCTTATCTCCAATTAACCTCTAGAAAACAGGAAGCGGAGCATGGATCAAGGGTAAGGTGATAGTCTTAGGGGACAGTGCCCAGGCTGTCTGTGTTCAAGCCCCATGACCCACAAAATAATAATAATAATAATAATAATAATAATAATTTTATCTTCTCAATTCTATAACTTTAATAAAGCAGTCCTTTTTGTTTAGAACAAAACTAAAAACATGGGAAACCCACAGGTCAACAAGCAAAAAAGCTGAGATTTCAGGAAAGAGGTATTCCAATATTATAATTACTTCATACTAGTTGGTAAATTTGAATAAGCCAGTTCATTTCTCTGGACTTCAATATATTTACCCCTCAAACATGGACCTGAGCTGTTGAACAATACAGCCCCCCACGAGTATGCTAAATAAGGACTCTTTGTTGGTAGTAATCATATAACATCTGACCCACAAGAGCAACTAACCTAACTGAACTTTCTTTCTTCTCTTAGCCCAGAGCCATCTGGAATATTTTGATTACTGAAATAATATGTATTGATCATCTTTGAGATACTAACCCCTTGACCAGCTAACATCAGAACATTAAACTGTAGCTTTGATACATCAAAACAATCAGAATCTATTCCTAAAATGAAAATCAACTTATAAATATGTTACTTTTTCCCAAGCATCAGTGTACAAAAATGTAGCCAATTACCTTGCACAGAAGGTTGTTTGTTTGTTTGTTTGTTTTGGTGGGGGGGATTGGTTGGTTGTTTTTTTTTAAGAGAAAGCCTGAAATAATCAAGACATTTACAAGTAATGGTATCCCAATTATCTTCTAATAAGGAGACAACAGAATAAACCTTAGAGAATCATACAATGTTCCTTTATAATCGTCAAAGAACAGAACACTGAAGAATTCCTTAACTTTGCTGAAGTATAGCTATAGTTTTACTCAGCTAGTAGCTGCTCTTTTATAATGAGAGAAAGCCATTTCACACCAGCAGGCTTTCTCCATTGGCAGTAGCCAATGAGAACCTTCAGCAAGCTTGCCAGTAAGACAGGTTCCTTCTTTCAAAAGAAAATAGCACAAGAGGATGTTCCAGTTCAAAGTGAAGAACTGCCTGTCTCATCCAACCTTACCAGGGATCAGGCAAATTCAAGACTTTATCCTGTGATATGCTTTGTGCTACTGATTTCCCTAAGACAAGCTGTAGTTTAGTTCTGCTTCTGACTGCTAGGTAGCTTTTTGTTGTTTTTGTTTTTATGTCTAGTTTTCTGGTGGTTAGCTGGAGATAGCAGTCTCATGCTCTTTACTGCCTCGACTGGCTCCAGACTGCAATCTTTAGGTCTCAGCCTCCTGAGTAGCTAGGCTGACACATTTGACCCACCAGTACCAGCTCACAGTAGGTTGGTTTTTTTTTTTTACAACTTTTATCTTTTTAGTGGTAAAATTTAAACATTTATCAACACTATAGATATTTACTAACATTATAGGTTACAATGCAAATGTTTATCTTAGCGTTTTCACTTGGAGTTTAAGTTAATGAACTGTTCTCCAATTTGCAGGGACAATAGCTTCAGGACAAGTATGTACACCAATGATCTAATGACCTTCCTTAGTCCTTAGGCCTCGGACATTGGGACTCTGATTCTCAAAGAGTACATTTGGAGACCTAACTGCCATGGATGGAGCCAGAAGGATTCGACTGAGCATTCTACTGCAGTTTCTGTACCTTGCTTCCACATACTTCCTTTCTCTTCCTCCCCCAGAATGGCACAAATGACAGGTCTTTTATTCATTAGGGGCTATACTGTACTCAGAATTTTGTGTCGGAAAATTTACCAACAAAGCTTAAATAAAGCAGATTAAATTTTAAGATATGAAGACACAATTGTAAATTAAAATATTGTATATGTCAGGATAAATAAAACTGGGGTGTCTTGGGCAGGAGAAAGAGGTTACAGAAGCTGAGAAGAGGGGAAGGGAGGAGACAGGAGAGGAAACAAGAGGAGGAGAGGAGAGAGGAACAGCACATTCTAGTGCATACTACCATGACCACCTGGGTAGTCTATAAGCAGGCATACATTAATGAGGGAGGTACAGAAGGATCCAGATTCCCTTTCAATATCCTCAGATACTCAGAAGAACATCTTTTTTACTAAGCATAGAACTTTCTATTCTCTAGCAGCAGGTAGACACAAGTAATTCCACAGTGATAGTGGTTCTGTAAGTTATTCTCTCAGTCATTGTCAGCATCACCTGACAACCTCTTACCAAAAAAAAATAAATAAATGCAAGATCCAGCTGGGTGCGGTGGCTCACACCTGTAATCCTAGCTACTCAGAGGCTGAGATCTGAAGATCGTGGTTCAAAAACAGCCTGGGCACTAAAGTCTATGAGACTCTTATCTCTAATTAACACTAGAAAACTAGAAATGGAGCCACATGTCGCTCAAAGGGTAGGGTGGTAGCTTTGAGATGAAAATCTCAGGGACAGCACCCAGTCCCAGAGTTCAAGCCCCACAAAAAAAAAATGCAAGTTCTCAGGTCTCACTTCAGATCTAGACTCAAACCCTAGGCAATTTGTTTTTAATCGAGCATGTTTGTACCTAATCTGGGGAGTAAGTTATGGCATTACACTCTCTCCTTACTGTCTGTGAACTTTTAATTCTGTATGATACCTCATTTATTAAAAATTACTAACAGGAGAGGCCAAATATTCTGTTAAACATCTTGCAATGTAAAAAACCAAGTATGCAACCTCACATATAAACAAAGAAAAGCATAGAAGAACAAAATTCAGCATGTACTTCCATTAACAAGTTTTATTTAGAAAATTTTCTGAGTTAGTGCCACTTAAAGTATAATTTTCTTCTCTATTATTGAACAATTATCTCTTAAGACCACAGAAAATAAGTGTGATTATAGTCTTCTCTGATTCAGAGACCTTTTTCATCACCTGACTATTAATATCACCAAAGTATATGCAAAGAATATCAAGAAAGTAAGTTCTATGGGAGGTCTATGATCATCTAGAGCCCCGTACTAAGAAATGAGACATTTTATTTCCACTTCATTCACAGGAGTCTGTAGTGAGCACTTCCCGCTTCAACCACATCAGTAATGATTTCCTATGGATCCATTAGCTCCATCATTGTGTGTACTCACTTACAATAACTATAAGCATGGCAGGCCTAGTCTCACATGTACATTCTCTTACCAAAGCTGATTTACAATCACTACACTCCATTTCTGAGAAAATGAATCAATTTCAACAAAATTGGTTAAGGGATTTTCTCTAAAGAAGACTGTCAACACAGCAGGAAGTATTGTTAAGGTGACCTCTGACACTACTGTGCTTATGACAATCCTGGTTTAATTACTGTCCCTTTACAGTTATTAACAGCAGTCCTGTCAACCCCCATAGCCTGGGTTTAACAAAACACTGTATGGCCAGCAAGTTGACTACAACTAGTTTATGTAATGCTAACCCTAGAATTCACAATAAATGCCCACATCTATCCACTCTTCTCTTGTCTCAACTATGTGCAGCCTGAATTGAAAAATGAACAAAATAGTCCTGGACTCAGACATCCCCCACAGGTACATCTGAAACTATTTCAAGGTGGATGCCAGTCTCCCACAGATGGTCATAAACTACTAAATGCAAATTATTCAGTAGTTCAAATCTATCCCTTAAAGACATAAATGTTTTCAAAACTTAAGTTACTAATACCTGATGGGAGTCTGTCCTTCTAAAAAGGTATGCAATTCCATGATATGAAAGTAAATCCACATCTCTATCTCTGCTACTGGTAAAACTATTCACCCACACAATGTAGGACCACAGGACGAAATGTAATTTTCTCTCTTTCCATTGTGTAATTACCAAATCCATTCTTTCTATTTTTAAAACTTCTGGAACTCATTCCTTAGTTTTCCTCTGAGTATAATTTCTGATCTGGAATTGTTACAATAGCTTTCCTTAACTTTTTAATCCCTCTCCAATTCATTTCCCTCACTTCTGTTCCAATTATCTCAAATGAAGTAAGATCTTTAATCCAGTGCCAGGTGGACTGATAATGGCAATCTTTTTAGCCTAGCACTCAAGACCTGTGTCCTTTATCCTCAAGTATCTTTTTTCACCTTCAAGTCTAACTATACCCAACCACCAAGTACAAACTCTCCAGTGGTTCTTATCCAAGGATGGCGCTGCTTTTCTGTTCCAATGCTTGAAAATGTTTGAGAACATTTTTCTTGCCAGTGTTTGGAGATCATAAAGAACACTTGATGAGCAGGGACTAAGGGCACGAAATTATCACTATGAGACATGTCTTGTGAAACAGAATGATCTTGTCAAAGTGTCAGATAACTAGCCAGTTAAGACTTATCCTTCAAACATATCACATGTACATGGTTCCTTCTTTCCAGAATTTATTTAACCCTTACTAGTTCTGTTTTCTCTAAAAAGTAGTATTGCCCTTGGAAATACAATTCAGATTTCTTTCTTATCTCAGGATCATCTTGGCTGAGTAATTACATACTGAAGATATATGTCAGGGATTTAATACCTACTGATAAAGCTATAATGCTATAAATGCATATAAATGCTATAAATTATGAAGAAACTGTTCACTAGTTTGTTATTTTACAACATTGTCCCCTTTTCTTCAATTCCTTTACTCCCTAAAACTTCCTTAGAAGAAAGGATGATTCTCTTATTTGAAAGATTAATATTCACTGAGAAGATGGGAAACAGTCCTGCAATGATTTTTGAGTTAAGCTATAAACAGTCACATACTAATTCTACTGATGGAATATCATTATGTCTTTTTTATCTTGTTGAACTTAGAACTTAGGATACTTTCATATAAAATTAATATTTTATAATGTCTTTCTCATTAACAGCATTAAAAAAAACCAACATGCATGTATTAGTTGCAGGTAAAGTTTAAACAGGTATTTCCCAGAAAGGCAATTTTAGAAACAGAGCAAACCAAAAAGTTCTATCTAGCCAGCAGGTGTTTTAGATCTTTCTACAAAAAAATATTTAGTTGAAATAAATAAAACTTACAGGACGAAATAGCATATACTTCTATACACACATGAAGTAAAAGTGCTGTTATTCTATCGCATTTTTTTGTAGGTTTGAACTTAGGCTATTTCTATAGTTTATAAAATGAGCTCATGCCCTGAGTTGGTGGAGAAAGCCAAATGCTCACTTGCGCATCTGTTCATATCTGGGGCACGGTGTCCATAGTACCCCGGTGGGCAGGAATGCAAGCACTCTCCAAACTGGCGCATCCCCTCTCTTCGAAGGAAGAAAAACAATTTCTGCTGGCATCGGCTGCACCCATTGTCCTTGGAACAAGACAAACAACCCTTGCAAGTGGGATTTGATACATAGCTAGCTGTAAGAGAAAAACAAAAAGAGAAAAAACAAGACATGTTTAAATAGGAGTAGGATCAGACTTCTGCTCTGTATACCATGGTAAAAGTGTCTAGTCTCCATGCTCTCCTTCTATAGAAATACAAAACATCATCATCTCTTACCCCTCCCACCCCCTTGCTCCCAATGAAGGAAAAATAAAAAGAAAGAAGCAGAAGCAGCCTAAAGAAACTCAGTGAGAGCCATTGAACCATGGACGGGAAGAAGAGGAAAAGAAAGCACTATCAACCAATCACTAAGGTTTATTTGACTAAATCATAATGTGTGAATGACCCCTTTGTAGAATTAATATACTCGGAGATGAATGAATCATGGAAAAGTAAAATGGGCTGTTAGGGAATGGTGAGTACCAGCAGAGATGGTGAATGAAGGTGAATGTGATAAAGGGACTTTATAGGATTGTATGAAAATTAGAATAATCAAAGTGCTGAAATTGTTTCTAAAAGAGAGGAAGGCAAGAGAGAAAAAGGGGTGAGTTTAATCAGGAGGAGATATAGTGCATGTCTGTATGTAAACATCACAATTGAACCTATCACAATTAAATTTACAATAAATATATGCTAATTAAAAATTCTTTTTTTTTCCTGGTCAGTCATGGGGCTTGAATACTGAACTTGGGCGTTGTCCCTAAGCTGTTCAGCACAAGACTACCAATATACCCCTTGAGACACAGCGCCACTTCCAATTTTCTGATGGTTAATTGGAGATAGGAGTCTCATAGACTGCCAGGGCTGGCTTTGAACCATGATCCTTATATCTCAGGCTGAGTAGCTAGGATGATAGACATGAGCCACCAGCACCAGGCTTTAAAAAAAAATCCTTTTTAAAAACAAGTTTAATACACAACCAGAGGGAACCTGGAGGCACAGACCAGGCCTGAAATAGAAATGAATAAATTCAGGATTAAACCAAACAAAGGCAGTGTTTATTTCAGGGTCCTTAATCCAGACTCAGAAACATACACACAAGGAGCTGACACTTAGCCCATATTACATGGATAGTTGAGAGAGCACTTTATCCACAAAAGTACTAGAATTCCTTTCTACAACTTCCCAGACACAAGGAATTCAATTCTCAGCTAAGGAAATGAGGATGAGAATGAAAATTAGGATGAGATATGGAGGAGAGGAGCTGGGACAAAGAACAGGGAAGAGGGAGGGAGCAGGGAAATGAGGAGGAGGGAGGAGGAGGAAGGAAGCAGGAGCTGGGAAATGAAAAAGATGGAGGGAAGGGGAAGGAGAAGAGAAGGGGAAGGAAGGAAATGGGAGGGAAGGGGAAAAAAAGAAAGGGAGAGGGGAAGAGGAGGGGGAGGGAGAAAAACAGGAAGGGGGAGAGGGAGAATAAAACATTTGAGACATGAGAAACTCAAGCACACAAGATAGTCAGATGTGATATCTACATTCACATTCCAATTGTTACTATGGGACTTGAAAGTCAAGAAGTTAACAGGAAAACACCCAAGGGGAACAAAAACAGATATAAAAGGCTCTAGAAATTGTCTATAATCCATAGTTCTTGATGAAATATCCTTGAAAAAATAGTATCCCATTATGTAATATTTACGGTTTCTGCTAGAAATTTGGCACTGAATTTTTATTCTTCTATAAGTAATGTTGCTCTTCTTTGATTTAAATTTAATCTGTAATTGTGTTTAGATACAGACTTATTTTACTAGCCTGCCTGGATCAATTTTTCATCTAAGAACTTGTTTTTATTTAGTTCTGGAAATGATTCAGCAGGATCTCTTCAAATAATATGTGTTGCTCATTTTGTAGTAAAAATAGTGTGCATTGGCACTTGTTCATATTTTTATTGCCCGTTTCTTATTTTTTTTACTTATTTTTTTCCTATGAGTCCTTCTATCTCTTTGCTAGTTACTAACTTCCAACCTATCATTCAACTTATCCATAGAAGGGTTATTTTTCACTTTTAGATTTTTTTATTTTATTGTAATTTTCACATCACTGCTGTTATTCCCATATTTGGGGACATATTCTTCTGATTCTTTATCCATTCTGCGTTTTGCTGAGATGGATGACTTCTGCATGAAGATTAGGTTGTTTATGTAATCTTTATTGGATGTTGATATATCTTTTCTTCATGGATGCTTCATGGAAGTGTATGGATTACAGACAATTTCTAGAGCTTTATATATCTGGTTTTGTTCCCCTGGGGTGTTTTTTTCTGTTAACTTCTTGACTTATAAGTCCTGAGTTCAAACTCTAATGTAGGCACACAAAAAAATTCACTTTGATTTCTGTTGCTGAGTCTATCTTCCTGCTTTTATACTCCCTACAGTATTTCTATTATACTTCAATCTGACCAGATGACTATGATTCATAAATCAGTTACAGAGAGCTTCCTATCCCCTCCTCTTATCCCGACGCCCCTAGGTGCCTTCTGGAAAGAGTTCATTCTGATATTTTACTTGGTATCCTGAGAATATTGAGCTATAGCTCAACTTCTCCATGTATGACAGGGAAGAAATGGAAGGGGGTAAGGTGAAGAAATCTGGGGAAGAAAAGTAGAAGCACAATATTAACAGTCCCTAGTGAAGTAGGAAAAATGGCTGAGGAAAACCCAATTCTGATTTTCAGAGTCGTCCAGGGGCATCATCTAAAACACAAAACCCACATGGTACTGTATGTGGAGAAACAATCCATGACTTTTTGTGAAAGATACATCTTTTAAATATGAGGCACCAGAAGACTAAAGCAGGAACAGCACTGCTCTTTGGAGCTGTGTCAAAGCCACACTACAGAGCCCTCTTTCAAGAAATCTGAAGAGTTTTCTGTCTACCTTCTACTCTTGAGTGTAATTACAGATTTGGAAAAATCTATATCAAGATTACACAAACCTAACTTTGAAGTGAGAAGAGCATTTGAAAAGTTCACATATACAGAGCAGTTTAGAGCAAAAGATTCTCTTTCTCCTGGTCATCACAGAGGAACTTGAAGCTATACTTTTAGTTCAAAGGTTAAACAAAGAGCTCTTTATCACTATAAATCACACTCCATAGGAAGACATAAAGAGGAAAGGGAATTACAGAACCAAGAGAATCAACACAAATTAAAGGCTTTTGGTGGTGTTTTGTTTTTATGTATCAGAAGCCAACTTTCATCTTGACCACAAGGATTTCAAAGTCAACAGATCATGCCCTACATTTATTTTTTTAAAGGTATTCTTAAAACCATTAAAAGAAATAACTCTATTTACTTGAACCTGGATAGACTTAAGCAATGGAAATGACTTAGGGAACACTTAACCAGAGTCCATATCTTACGTATCTTTATAACCTTACACAAGAGGAATTCTCTTAAAGCAAACATGATTTTTGCCACACCTAGACTAAGTGTGACCTCTTTGCTTCCTCCAGTCTTTTCAGGTGTTTATAACACTTTAAGGCTAAAGACAAGAGACAAGAGCATAAGTGATTTTTGCCTCTTGCTCTATATCTCAAAAGCAGACTTTCTGAGTAATTGCTCTCCAACTACCATTATTGACTTAGTCTGTACAACAACCAGTAGCTTACTGGTAATTCACCAAGACTTTTCCATCTGTTATATGGTAAACTCACCAATGTCTGTTGTCTAAGCACGGGTAAAGTAGACTTTTAAATAAGAATTTTTTTTTCAAAATCAGGATCTTAATAAATTGAATGGCTCTGTCCTTTGCTATGAGATTCCATTCAAGCATGCAGGTGAATAAACAGATTTTAATTCCCAGCTTTGATGACCATGTTTATTTGCTCTCTCTCTGTGAGCTTCAACTATTCTGACCCAGAAACCTACTGAGATCCACAGGCTCATCCTTCCAACTAAAACACATTTCTCAATCTAGACCCACCCAACATTCTAAAGATGAAATCGATCATCCAAAACTTAAAATATCCTGAAAAGGGTGATAGTTATTCTTATTTTAAAATATATATCTCTTTAACAAATAAAACAATCACAGATTTAGAAAACAAGAAAAACTATGACACAGAGCTCAGTACCTGTATCACCAACAATTTTATCAAAACAGAAACAGCATACTACAGACTCATAATTAGAAAGTTCTAATTACTTCTGTATTGTATTTAAATTGTGAACCAAGTCTGCCCCTGTTTATAAACTTGAGTGTTTGAAATTTAATTCTTCATCAGATCAACCTAGTTGTTTCCATTTTATGTTCTATAAAGCATTTTATATACTTGCTAAGTGCACATCTGTCTCCAATATACTCCTGACACATTCTAAACGTGATGCCCTATTTCTAGAGTTAGACCTTGCCAAGCAAGGAGTAATCTAAATTCCTCTTACGTGAAGGCATTCATTTTTGACAAAGGTACAGACTTCTGATTCTGAAAATAAAATGACTGAACACTGGGTTGTTGGTGTCTTATTATCACACCGTATTTGCTGCCTAAATAATGTTATAGATACAACAGAATTTTTCATATATTTTTATTGCAATTAACAGAAGGGTTACATTATATTCACCAGATAGAAGGTGCATTACTTCACAAATATTGATACCATTTCTCATGTTCCTATTTCCCTCCCTCTACCCTGCCCCCATCTTGTTTTCCCTTCCTTATCCAATTTCAAATAAACAAATAAGCATATATCCAATATATCAGATAACAACATAAAATATTGTAACTATATGAGATAACCAAGGGACAGCAAAAGAGATGAGAGATAACATACTACCTTAAGGACAACAATCACTCATTATATGGCTTTTGTTTCTATATCCTGGAGGTCCTTTCATTTAGCATCATTCTATATGGCCTTATGTATCTAGGTTTTGTTCTATTGTAAATCCCTGCTAGGAGAGCCCAAGGTTTCTACTGATTATGACAAATGAGGGAAATCATTGAGCCTAAGTTCCTTTGAGTCTGGCTTACTTCACCTAATATGATTTTTTCTAAGTCTTTCCATTTCCTTACAAATGGGGTGATGTCATTCTTTCTGACAGCAGCATAGAATTCCATGGTGTATAAATACCACATCTTGTTGATCCACTCATCAACTGAGAGGCATCTGGGTTGGTTCCATATCTTTGGTATAGCAAATAGTGCTGCAATGAACATCGTTGTGCTGGTGGATTTAGTATGCCCTTGTTTCTGGACGCTTGGGTAAATGCCAAGGAGTGGAATTGCTGGGTCATAGGGAAGCTCTAAGTTTACTCTTTTGAGGAACTGCCATATTGCTTTCCATCCTGGTTGAATGAGTTTGCACTCCCACCAGCAGTGTCGTAGTGATCCCTCCTGGCCACATCCCCACCAGCATCTGGTGTTGGTAGATTTCTTGATCCTGGCCATTCTAACTGGAGTGAGGTGGAATCTTAGAGTTGTTTTGATTGGCATTTCTTTTATGGCCACAGATGTTGAACATTTCTTCATGTGTCTATAGGCCATTTTGATTTCTTCTTCAGAAAAGACTCTCTTTAAGTCTTTGGCCCATCTTTTAATGGGATGTTTGTTGCTTTGGAGATTAGTTTTAAGTGATTCAATTATTTTAGCTATTGATATATTTTAGATATGAGGCCTTTGTCTGTTGTATGGTTAGTGAAGATCTTCTCTAGGCTTCTGTAGGCTTTCTAATTAATTTGCTGGTTATGTCCTTTGCCATACAGAAGCTCTGCAGTTCAGTGCAGTCCCACTTCTCCAGACTTTCTCTGATTTGTTTTGTTTCTTGGCCCTTATTAAGAAAATTTTGACCTGTGCCAAGTAAACCTGGTGTATCTCCTTTATCCTTCTTGTAAAATTTTCAGTGTATCTGCTTTTACCTCTACGTTTTTGATCCATTTGGAGTTAATCCTGGTGGAAGGTGACAAAGAAGGATCCAACTTTAGTTTTCTGCAGGTGTTTAACCAATTCTGCCAGCACAACTTGTCGAAGAGTCTGTCTTTCTTCCATTTTTTTTTTTTTGGCTCCCTTAACAAAGATTAGGTGGCCATAAGTCTGTGAGTTAATATCTGGGACCCCAGTTCTCTTCCATTGGTCTTCAGGCCTGTTCTTGTGCCAGTACCAAGCTGTTCTGGTCACTATAGCTCTGTAATAGACTCTAAAGTGTGGTATTGAAATTTCTCCTGCGCTAGACGCAATAGATTTTTCAAGAATTAACTTCATCGATTAATTTTAAAAAGTCCTACTTTGTGTCTGCCTGACCAAAGTTTAACACATATGTCAAAATAAGTAACTATGCATGACACTGAGAACAGGGACCTTAGTCTGGCATCCCATATACATCAAGTTTGGCCCATATCCTCTTACAGCTTAGCAACATTCATATTAAAAATAAATCTCACAACCAAATATACTACCATGTATAAACTCCACTAGACAATGTTATGAATTAGTGAACAAGATTGTCACATGCAACTTTAAATATTTACCCAGAATATTATTACATGACATGTAATGTAATTATTCATGTGAAGATAAATTTTAACACTAGATGTCCACCATTATAACCACCAGATCCTACATGAGAAAATAAACTTCAAATTTTTAAATGTCAAGATAACTTAGAGGTAAATTTCTTATGTACTCATTAAAGTTTTAAGGGGACTTCCTTAACATAAAGTCATTCTAGAAAAATAATTTGGAAATCATAATCAAGGGTAAATTTTGTGCCCAAAATTACCAGGTTTTCGGAATTCTAGAATTAAACTCTAGTTTCTCAATCTCATTTTATCGTTTTTCGTGAATTGATTAACAAAACAAACAACTTTTTACAAATATTTAACTTACCAAGTAATTCATAGCTTTCCAAAATTCATATTAATTGACATTTAGAAATGATATTATTTGATAAATGATTCCATTTTATCTATTTAAATTATGTCAAGAATAACAAATTGCATAAATATGTAACTATAGAAGTAGTTCTTGGGAAAATATTATCACAAAAAATTTTCTATAAACCCCTCAAAATATAGGGAACAATTCTAGAAACTATGGTTTGCCGGGGCCTACCGGCTGCTAGCCTTGAGCTAGAGAGCTGAGGGACAGTGCCCAGGCCCGGAGTTCAAGCTCAGCAACCAAGCAAGTGAAATGCCAATGGGATGTTTATCCCTGTGTGGAGAGACACTACTAAGACAATCAAGCAATTATCTGATGCAAATCAAAGTACAGTTTGATTCCACTCTGGCTCCCAACATAGGTTCCTTTTACTTTTATTGGAATACATAAATTATGTGTATATCAAGCTCTTTGAATATAATCACTCCCAATTTACCTTTCATATCTCCTACTACTGCTTCCTTTCCTCTTCCCAAATTCATCCTCTTCTATTTAGAAGTGGATATTCTTAATCATCTCAAAGCAGAAGGTTATTAATCAGATCATTTTATTATTTATCAGAGGATATATCTCAGTGCTCAAAAATTCAAAGCTATGCAAAAATAGATGTTAAAATATGAAAGGAGAAGCTAGGTACCAGTGGCTCACACCTGTAATCCCAACTACTCAGGAGGCTAAGATCTGAGGATCACAGTTCAAAGCCAGCCTGGGTATGAAAAGTCCATGAGACTCTTATCTCCAATTAGCCACCAGTAAACTGAAAGTAGCACTGTGGTTCAATGTGGTAGATTGCTAGCCTTGAGCTGAAGAGCTCAGGGACAGCGCCTCAGGCCCAGAGTTCAAGCCCCATGACCAACAAAAAAATTAAAAAAGAGGGAAGAAAGAAGCACAAATCTATTTAAACATATGAAGTGCTATTATCTCTTGGAACCAAAGAAAATGACAATTTTAAGTCCATAATGACTTTTCAGTGCCAGTGCTATTTACCATAAACCTTATACATAGATTGACATCTCAGAAATGTCAGTGAGGCTGCTGAACCACTAGCAATACAAAGTCCTTTAAAAGTATTTTATCTGTACCCAACAACCCTTGGTCCTCATAGCTCAGCTTCTCAGAGCAAAATTAACACCTGAACAGACAACTTTTGTGAACTGTCCAATTGAGTCACTTGGTCATATTCCATTGTCAGCCAGAGTGAAACCCTCAGGCAGGACATGACAATTCAAATGAAATATATGAGCACTAGAAATTTTCCAGAGACATACATATTTTCCAAGCACTAGCTACTAGCCAGAATTGAACTATAAAAAATACACGAGTACATATTCTGATATAAAATCAAATCATCAGCCTTCACAAGTCATTCTCCAAATGAAAAAGTATTTCCATAATTAATAACCACTTTGGGAAGCTAAGCCTTAGTAAATTTTCTTCTTCTTTCCCTACTCACAAAATCTTTGACATAAAATCTTACATCATATCTTGGCACTGAATGTTAAGTCCGACAGGTAACTAAGAAAATGTATAAGGATCATAACACACTCATCAAGAAGCTAAACTACTTAGGAGACTGAGACCAAGAAGACCATGGTTCAAACCCAGCACAGGCAGAAAAATCTAACACTCAATTTTCATTTAACCAACAAAATGCTAGACTAGAGATGTGATTCAAGAGGTAGAGCACCAGCTAAGCTCCAAACGAGAGGGTGAGGTCCTAAATTCAAACCCTGGTAATATCACATAAAAAATATGTGTATATTAGGCTTGTGGTTTGATCAAAGAAAAGAATTACCTAATGAGCCTGGCCTAGCACAGGCACTGAGTTCAAACATCAGTATTAGAAAAAAGAAAATTATGCTGGGCACAGTGGCTCTAGCCTGTAATCCTAGCTACTCAAGAGGCTGAGATCTGAGGATACAGGTTCAAAGCCAGCCTGGGCAATAAAGACTGACTGAAAGACTCTTATCCCCAATTAATCACTAGAAAAGGGGAAGTGGAGCTGTGGCTCAAGGGGTAGGGCAGTAGCCTTGAGCTGAAAGAGCTCAAGGACAGTGCCAAGGCCCAGAGTTCAAGGCCCATGACCCACAAAAAAACTAAATTAAATAAAAATATTAGAGCAAACAAAACAGCATCATTGCTCCAATCTCTTTTGTTTTTGATAAAGTTAGGCAAAAAGAAACAGGATGGTCAAGTATTGCCTATTTTTCCAAAAGCATTATTGAAACATATGCACACGCGTGTACACACACACACACACAAACACACAAATCCTATGTTCTATAAAGGAAGCCCACCGTTGAATCCATGAAAGAAATGATCTTACTTACTACATCAGCAAGTGGTTCCAATGCCAAGAGGAAAGAAAGCTGCAAGTTAGAATGCCTGTGATCTCAATAACCATAGCTTGGAACTGCTGCATAGAACAGGTTACTCATGATTAAACTTGGCTTACGCTTTCACAACAGACTTAAACAATGGGTAGAAATGCTGACAGAATTTGATGGTAATGCTAACTGTAACGGGAGATCTAAATATATACGTTTTTGAAGATTGAAACCATCTCTCACTTGGTTCCATGTTTTTATACAAGGAGATAATCCAATTATTTAAATAGGAAAAACAAACTTCTCACAAACAGATCCAGATTTTTATTCCACAAAGCACATATGTGCTTCTTAGACTAACACTATTTCAAAACAATTTTGCATACCTCTTAAGTACCATAACATGTGTACCACAATGTCTGTCCTATACCACTGCCTACAAGGAAAAACAAATCTCCCCTCCTACCCATCTAGTTATTATTGTAAAAAGGAAGAAAATACTATGTACCCAGTGACTCATGCCTGAAATTCTAGCTACCCAGGAAGCTGAGTTCTAGAGGATCATGGATCAAAGCCAGCCCAGGCAGAAAAATTCACTAAACTCATCTCCAAAATGACCAGCAAAAAGCTAGTCTGCAAGCATGGCTCAAGTAGTAGAATACTGGCTGAACAAAGAAGCTGAGCAAGTTTGAAGCCATGAGTTAAACTCATTCCAAAAAAAAAGGAAACAAATGTGTTTTCTCATCATATATAAATATACAACTATCTCATGGATATCACCTGTTTCCTAGAAGACAACCTTCTTGCTAACAGCTCCTTGCACAAACTTGTCCTGTGTGTGTGTGTGTGTTTGTGTGTGTGTGTGTGTGTGTGTGTGTGTGTGTGTGTGTGTGTGTATCTGTCTGTCTGTCTGTGTCTGTGTTGATGGATAGGTATCTGTACCAGTTCCAGGTCTTAAACTCAGAGCCTTGGTATTGTCCCTTAGCTTTTTCACTCAAGGCTGGTGCTCTGGCACTTAAGCCACAACTCTACTTCATGCTGTGTGGTTAATTGTAGATAAGAATCTCACAAATGTACCCTCCCCAACTGACTTTTAATATGATCCTCACATTTCAACCTCCTGAGTAGCTAGGATTGCTGACATAAGCCAATGATACCAGCTAATTTTAAAACAGAAAATGAAAAACCAACTGGGTGGCTTATTCAGTGTCATAAACACAGACCTCAGGAAGAATCAGTGTCATAACTAACTAGATTATTTGTTGATATGGAAACTTCCAGGGGCTTGCCACTGTGTTTTAAAATTAACAGTAAACATAATTGTGAGGCTTCACTGTTCTAGAGAAAAGTTTATTGAAGGAAGGTAATGAAATTTTAAACTTGTTTTAATGGGAAACACACTTAAGGCTGACAAGCATTATTGCACAATAGTTATACAGAGAACATGCTACCATGCAAACAAGTGAAAGTTATATTGTCTTCAAGGAAGATCACTGTTGGCAAAAATAAGATACAATAACGTCAGACAGATTCATTCCTACATGTTCAGACTTACAGATTTTGTTCTTGATTTTATTAAGCTCACAGTCTACATCTGTCATGTAGAAACAGTTCACTGTGACATGCTTTGGTTTGTTGATTTGCTAATGTCCCAGCCATTACTACTACTTAAACAGATTATAAGCTTGATGAAACTATTTTAAGGAAGTTCTGACTGTGCAGAACAAGGAAGACAAATGAACAAGAAGAAAGTGATAATAGGAGAACAGGCACCATGGCAGATGACAGAGTACAGGCTTTCATTCTCAGGCTTCCATTTTTTTCCATTTTTGGCTAAGAGAAAATAAATTTTCTTGTAACGATTAATAAACTAAAATTGCTGCATTAATTCTTTCCCAACAAAACTTAGAACTGTTTAAGTCCTTGAAACCAACACACTTAAGATGTCACTCACAAAAACACTTCAAGATGAAACTATTGATATACCCAAAGGAAGATAAGGGCTGGGGGTCGACAAGGAGAGGAGGCAAATTACAGATTTCCTCTGGCAGAAGTTAAAGAGAAATCTATGGAATTACAAATGCAAAATCGTTAACTCCTTGGATATACAGCAAAAGGCCTACACTTTTTAAATAGGGATCTCTACTTGACAAGTTCAAAGCAAACAAAAATCATCCCCCAAACCATGCAATTTCCTGCAAATGGGTCACTCTCTTCACTGTCTTTGAAGACAGATCCTGCTCTGGCTAAAGAGCCTTTGAAGCA
The DNA here is from genome assembly GCF_031878675.1 of Megascapheus bottae. NCBI lineage: Eukaryota > Metazoa > Chordata > Mammalia > Rodentia > Geomyidae > Megascapheus > Megascapheus bottae. The sequence continues at coordinate 45,557,903 of NC_143517.1, forward strand.
ATATAGAAAGCATACCTATGTAATTAGAAAGCCTCAGAACACCACTCAAATGATCAAACCTAAACTAAACTTTAAAGATGTGCAGAAGTGGGAGGTGTGGACTGAACAGATTTGGGGAGGAATTTGCCATTGCTCAGTGACCAGGATTCTCCTTTACTCCTATCAGCCCAGAATGCCAAGGACAACCTGTGTATGCATTTGTGTGAAAACTGTTGATAGTATTTGGTTAATAGTATTCTCAAGAAGTAGCTATGTATGTGAGCACACAGATAATAAACAAAAATACACACACACATGCATACATGTATTTTTGATGTTTATATAGAAGGATATTTACATATATCATTTCTGAATCATCTACAGGTAATTGGCTGACATTAGATGCTTTTGCCTCTGAAGTTTTCAATATGTACTTCCAAAAACAGATACTGTCTTAAAAAGTCTTTTACAATCCCTTCTGTTTTTCCTAGATTAGAATTTAATCCAGATTATATGCTATATTTTTGTTTTTGTGTGTCTTTAAATCTCTTATCTGAAACAGTTGTTTTATAAGCTTTTGTACTTTTAAGGCTTATGTATTTGCAACATGTTAATTTGAGTTAATCAGATGTTCCCTCCAAATAGATTATTCATTGGAAGAATAATGTCTAAAGTGATGTGAGATCCTTCTCTCTCCTCCTATGACACAGGATGAATTTGTTTGCATTACTAGTAATATTATTTGCAATTAATAAGAATGTTATGAAGAGCTATAATACTTTATTCTTTGTCAAACTTCTACACACTGGTAGAATACTGTGATAGTTGTCATAACGAAACTCTGACCATTTCTTCTTTACTATTAGGAATTCTAGTGTTGGAAAGTGCTTTCCCTCCTCCTCTTGTAATCAACTGCTTGTTTTGTCTAATAGTGGATATTTTCCCATTCATGGATGTTAATAAATGACTAATAAACTGACTTTGTTTCATACTTAAATCATGCTAAACTTGTTCATTGACAGCCTCCCAAATACTATGGTTTTATAAACATAGGTAGGTGAATATGATGAAATTGCTTGATGTTGAAAGAAGTCTACTTTATCTGGAAAGAAATAATGTAAGAGTGATATAAGTCAGATCTTGAGGAACAAATAGAAGTTTGTCATTTGGCCCAAGATTCCTAGGTAGAGATTAGAGCATCACAGAAATGTATACAAATAGCCAGGTGCTGGTGGCTCACACCTATAATCCTAGGCACTGAGGAGGCTGAGATTTGAGGACCATGGTTCAAAGCCATTCTGGGCAGTAAAGTCCCCAAGAGACTCATTTCTCCAATTAACGATGCAAAAACCAGAAGTGGTGCTGTGGCTCAAAGTGGTAGAGTGCTAATCTTGAGCAAAAGAGCACAGGGACAGCACCCAGGCCTTGAGTTCAAGCTTTACCAACAACAACAAACAAGTACAAACAGATGCATGCACAAAATTGAAAAATGCAAAAACAGAAATTCAGTATATTCAATAAGTCTTTGGGCCTGTTTTATTGAGCATTTATCTTTCATACTTTTCAGAAAACTATTAAAAACACAAGAAACTGGTAGGTAAAAGAAAACTTTATTGATGTGTTACTATGAATTTCATTTGTTTTCAGAAATCTTTTTAATTCTTGGTATTATTGCTGTTGTTGATAATTTAGTAGCTATATAATGGCATTTCGATTCATCATGTCATGTTTTGAATATAATGCACCTACATCCATGTCATCCCTTCCATCATCCCCTCACCCCAGCATCTGCCCCAAAACCAACTGTCCTCTCAAGTTACCCGATGCCATTTTCACATATGTACACTGAACATTATGACTATATCCACACTACCCTTCTTATTTTTACCACAGAACCCTAGCAACATTGAGTTATACCAGAAAGAAGTGTGCCAAAGGAGGGAGGGAAGGAGAGAGAAAAAGTAATTGTCACAGAGTAAAGAGCCTGAGCAGAAACCAGTATACAAGAAAGTCACTGAACATGCATGCTCCCACACCTGTGCAGAGAAGGAACAAAGGGGGAATGAACTGCTTTCTGGGAAAACTGGTTCATCGTCAAGATGCATAAAAGCCACTCCATATGGTTCTATACTACACAGTTCTGGTTTTGTTTTATCTGTAACATGCTTTCCTCTGGAAATGTTTTAAACAGAAAAAATTCTAGATTTCTTGCTCTTTTGGAAACAACCAAAAGGCATATCCACATTCCTACTTACTAGGCATCCACCAGCTGACCTATACTTAGCACAGAGTGTCTGCTGCGCAGCTATGGCAGACCTCATACACAGATCTGAATGACTGCATCGTCTGCCTGTCCTCCCATGATCACCATCCACCAAGGAGACCAGAAGAGAGTTTGTGATGTCACAGACGACCTTTTGTCCAACTGACTTACTCACTGAGAGGCATGAGTCATCCTGGAGACCACTGGGCACTGATGGCTTTTGAATTGTAGCTTGATAGAATTGCATAGGAAGAAGCATGGGACCAGACGTTGTAGCTCACCCCTGTAATCCTAGCTACTCAGGAGGCTGAGATCTGAGGATCGCAGTTCAAAGCCAGTCCAGGCACTAACGTCCCTGAGACTCTTATCTAATTAATCACTAGAAAACCAAAAGTGGGGCTGTGGCTCCAGCCAGGGATAGGGTGGTAGCCTTGAGCTGAAGAGTTCAGGGACAGCACCCAGGCCCAGAGTTCAAGTGCCACAACCAACAAAAAAAGAAGGAGAAGGAGAAGGAGGAGAGGAGGAGAGGAAAGGAGGAAAGAAGGAAAGAAGGAAAAAAAGAAAGAAAGAAAGAAAAGGAGAAGGAGAAGAAGGAGAAGGAGAAGGAGAAGGAGAAAAGAAGGAGGAGGAGGAGGAGGAGGAGGAGGAGGAGGAGGAGGAGGAGGAGGAGGAGGAGGAGGAGGAGGAGGAGGAGGAGGTGGAGAAGAAAAGAAGCATGGTGGGGCCGGGAGTTTGGCCTAGTGGTTAAAGTGCTTGCCTAGCATGCACGAAGACCCGGATTCGATTCCTCGGTACCACATATAGAAAAAAAAAGCCAGAAGTGGTGCTGAGGCTCAAGTGGTAGAGCTCTAGCCTTGAGAAAGTCCAAGGACAGTGCTCAGGCCCTGAGCTCAAGCCCAGGACTGGCAAAAAAAAAGAAGCATGGTATCATATAACTCATATTAGTAAAAGAAAATTGAGAAATTGAGTTCACATACAACATGATTATAAACACATGTCAAATGTACCCTATTTCACAACTGTATCATACACCATCTACAATAGTTAAAAGTTATTCTACATTCATAGAGGAAGTGGACATTGTCTCCTTGAAAGACTGTATAAAAAGGTGCAAAAGAAAAGTAAATTTACATAGATTTTACAGTTGATGTTTCTGAGCCTTGAAACCAACAAAAACTTGCTTTATATGTAGGTGTTACGATACATATGTAGCAATAAACTATATATCCATTTTCAAAGTAAATTTAACTAAAATGACAAATTTCTTTCTGGAAAAGTACACAGTAAGGCAAAAAAAAAAAACAAGCTGGAAATGATTATTGCAACATACAACAAAAGAGTTATTTTGTGCAGGTCTTGGGGCTTAAACACAGGTCCTAGGACTTGAACTCAGAGTCTAGGTCCTATCCCTGAGCTTTTATGCTCAAGGCTAGCACTCTATCACTTGAGCCATAGCTCCACTTGCAATTTTCTGGTGGTTCATTCGAGTTAAGATACTCATGGATTTCCTGCCTGGGCTGACTTTTAGCAGTGGTCCTTGAATCTCAACACATGAGTAGCTAGGTTTACAGGCGTGAGCCACCCTTACACAGTCAAAGATGAATTTCTGTATAAAGAATATTTGCAAACTAATATGAAGAAATATACTTCCAGAAGAGTAAAAAATTATAAGGATTGTTTAAATTTTGAGTTTCCAAACAGGATATTTAAATTCTTGACTAAAACAAAAATCTATTCTTTCACTAAACTTCATCGTATTAGAATGTTTAATTCCAAGTTTCAAAATCTAGAAACTCAAGATTCAAAGAAAAAAAAACATGATCATAGATAAGCATGAAAGGCTATTAATCTATAAGAGCTTGGATAGAACAAAGACCTCATGCATTGGAGGAGGTCGGAAGAAGAGAGTTGCTGAGTTGAGGTTGAATAGGTCTCTACAAAGGGACACATGTCTTCCCCATAGGAGAATGATAGCCAGCTGTGGTAAATTTAAGAACCTGAGACCAGAAAATAATTGAAACCTGAGACAATCCAGTTGTGCTCTTTCACCCTGGATACATACATGAGCAGCTTAAGCCTAAAGCAACATAGAAAGCCACCCAAAGCACATTTCACAAGCTCAGCAGAGCTCAGGAGTGGCTGAGAGTGCACTGGGTGCAGATGACCACACAGAACAGAAGGGAAGAGATGCTGGACAGGTGACCTGAGCCTTCACCAACATGTGGCATCACAGGGAATTCTGGGGAGACCTGGGATTAGAGCCCATAGCCATGGAAATGGCAATAGCATAGTGCAGGATCTCGTGGCCTCCCCCCCCATACAATCCTGAAGCTATCCTTGGTGAGAAGGCCAGAAGGGCAGGAGAAAGGACAGAACACATTCTAGGAATGAAATTGAGAAAACACTTATTAGTAGAGTACGTGAATTCACCAGAATTAATTTTCTAGCAAGAAGAATAAGGATCTCAAGACAAAAACTAAATTCAAGTTTGGAAAACAAAGTGACTTGGTTAGACCACTATGTATGTGTTTTTAAAAAACACAACCAGTATGTCAGTTCCTCAAAAGACTAAACATAGAACTCCCCTATGACCCAGCAATTCCACTCCTTGGTATTTACCCAATCGTCCAGAAACAAGGACATGCTAAATCCACTAGCACAATGATGTTCATTGCAGCACTATTTACCATTGCAAAGATATGGAACCAACCTAGATGCCCTTCAGTTGAAGACTGGATCAACAAGATGTGGTATTCATGCACAATGGAATTCTATGCTGCTGTCAGAAAGAATGACATCACCCCATTTGTTAAGAAATTGAAAGACTTAGAAAAAATCATCTTAAGTAAGCCAGACTCAAAGGAACATAGGCTCAATGGTTTCCCTCATTTGTCATAATCAGTAGTAACCTTGGGCTCTCCTAGCAGAGATTTACAATAGAGCAAAACCTAGATACATAAGGCCATATAGGATGACGCTAAATGAAAGGACCTCTAGGATATAGAAACAAAAGCCATATAATGTGTGATTATTGTCTTTAATGTACTGTTATTTCTCACTCTCTTGCTGTCCCTTGGTTATCTCACATGGTTACAGTATCTTACCTTGTTACTGATATATTGGATATATGTTTATTTGAAATAGGATAGGGAATGGGGGGAAAACAAGATGAGGGGTGGGATGGAGGGAGGGAAATGGAGACCAAAACATGAGAAAGGGTATCAATGTTTGTGAAGTAACGTACCTTCAATCTGGCAAATATAATGTAACCCTTCTATTAATTACAATAAAAAATATATGTAAAAAAAAGACATTTCAGCCAGACATCATGGCTTACGCCTTTAATTCTAGCTACTGAGGAGGCTGAGATCTGAGGATCTCGGTTCAAAGCCAGCTCAGACACTAAAGACTGTGAGACTCATCTCTAACCACTAGAAAACCAGAAGTGAGGCTGTGGCTCAAGGGGTAGGGTGGGAGCCTTGAGCTGAAGAGCTCTGAGCCTAGGCCCAGAGTTCAAGCCCCATGACCGACAAAAAAAGAAAACAAAAAAAACAGGGAAGGGAACTGGGGAAAGTAAAGGAAGGGGTGACATTTGTTAAAAAAAAATATATTCATTAACTGACTTATGAAATGGCTCTATACAACACCAACACATTAATAATAAAAATATATATTTTTATCAATCATGGAGCTTGAACTCAGGGCCTAGGTTCTGTCCCTAGTTTTTTCAATCAAGGGTAGCACTCTACCACTTGAGCTCCACTTTTGGTTTTCTGGTAGTTAAATGGAGGTAAGAGTCTTGTGGACTTTCCTGCCTGGACTGGCTTCAAACTATGATCATCAATTCTCAGCCTTCTGAGTAGCTAGGATTACAGGCTTGAGCCACTACCCTCCAGAAAAAGTGTATTAAAAAAAAAAGTATCTTTCACATAGTACATAAAAAGCATCTGATTGTAAACATCAGATGCAAAAAAACTAGCAGTGATTACTCAAAGTCCATAGAATGAACTGGATTTTTTTCTTAATCGTATTTAATGCTTCATAAACACCTTACAATGAACTCATCCTAAGTTTTTAATAAAAATCACAGTCCTTCTAGAAATAAAAGGCATATAATTATCCTGTCAAAATATTTTAGGGCTGGAGGTATGTCTCAAATAGAAAAGTCACTTGCCTAGTCAGTTCAAGGCCCTGAGTTCAAACTCCAATACAGTCAAAGAACATAAATTTAAAGGAAGTACCAAAGAATAATTTGGTTTTGTAAACAATTTTGGTAACAAAGCACATGAGCCATTTTTCTCCATCTTTTTGTTTGTGCTTTAAGTTATCACAGATGAAATTAAGAGGGAAAATCTTTTATTTAAATCGGTAGTTCACCTGAAAGGGCAAAATAGAACATGCACAGAGTAAGCCACTGCACTGAACACACATGCTCCTCATGTAGTGGAAAGGATTACTGTCTCTTTAAAAAAAAAAAAAAGCATACAATCCTTATTTGCTTAAAATTCACATGGGAACCCAAAGACCTTAATGGTCTTAATTACAATTTCCTCCAAGGAGAATATTCCATAAGCCTTAAATCCCTTTACTCAATTTTATTGCCAGTAACTAGACAGAGTATATAGAGCTGAAAGAGTGTGTGTTTAAACACAATAGAATCTAGAAATATTTGTGTCATTTAAACCCTCATTTTCAAATATAATGAAAATAGTTAAGGAAAAAAAAGAGATGGAAAGAATACAGGAAAAAGTGGAAAGGAAGAAATGTCCACACCATTTCAACATTCACATAAAATATGAGGTCTAGATCCTGCCAATAACTTCTTTTCATTATTTTCATTATTCCTTTGCCTATCCAAAAACATGCTTACTGGGAAATCTGAAACCAATATTGGCATTATAAACCTCAATGGTGAATAAAAACCTTGCTATGCGAGTGTAGTCCTCAGACATGCAACAGCAATCAGAAGTACCAAAGCAGGCTGCCTCCTACAGCCAACAAATCTGAATCATACCAACAATAGCTCCACTGGGATCCTACACATTATTCTAGTCTATACTATTCATGACAGTATGTTGAATTGACCCCTATGACGCCTAGGGGAGGAAAGAATAAGAATGGGTGCTGGTGATTCATGCTTGTAATCCTAGCTGCTCAGGAGGCTACAATCTGAGGATCATGGGTCAAAACCAGACAAGGCAGGAAAGTCCATGAGACTCTTACCTCCAAATAACCACTAGAAAACTGGAAGTCAGGAGTGATTCAAAGTGGTAGAACTAGTTAACCTTGTATGAAATAGCTCAGAGACAACACCCAGGCTTTGAGTTCAAACATCATGAGCAACAAAAAAACAAACAAGTAAAAAGCTGCTTCTAGAAATTCAGGCATATTAGAGTTAGAGAAGACAGGAAAAAATACATGTAGAGAGGAAGAAGAACATAAAGTCACAGATTTTTAATAAAGTGGGAAGTAGGGAGGGAAAGCAGGAAGGCACTAGGACAAGGGTGTTTTAGTTTTTATTTTCCCTAACAAATCTATGAGACATATGGGACTCTAAATAATGTGTGAGTTTAATTTTGATTGAAAACAACATTTTATTTTTTTTCTGCTGGTCCTGAGTCTTGAACTCAAGGCCTGAGCACTGTTTCTGAGCCTTTCTGTGTGTGTGTGTGTGTGTGTGTGTGTGTGTGTGTGTGTGTGTGTGTGTGTGTGCTCAAAGTTAGTGCTCTATCACTTGAGCCACGGTGCTACTTCTGGCTTTTTCTTCATAGGTTCTTGGAGATAAGTGTCTCGTGGACTTTCCTGCCCAAGCTAGCTTTTAACTGCCATCCTCAGATCACAGCCTCCTGAGAAACGAGGATTACAGGCATGAGCCATTGACACCTGGCAGAAACAACATTTTAAAACAAAATTTGTTCTTAGTTCCTTGTAATATTAGCAATGAATGGTATGTCTATTCTTAGAAAAAATTCGATTTTATGGGATTAAAGGAATTCCAAAGATTCAATTACATAGAACCTTACAAAGGCTAAGGGAGAGAAATACAAAAGGTATGTTACTATTCTGTGAGCTGTCAAATATTAATATTGAAATGTGCACATTCCTAGAGTTTCTGTAATTGCCACTAATAAAAAGCATTTCAAATCTGAAATCTCATTCAAAAATATCTTACAAAAAAACCCAATATCTTACATCCTTTTGCCATGGAACAAAACAATCTGATATATGAAAATAAAGTATTATTTGATATGGTAGCTGTTTAACTGTGGATAATGTTATTCCCTCACTTCATGTATATATACAGAAAAGGACTGCACATAACAAAGTAAAGTCAGAGCTTCTAGACAGACATACAGATTAATTTATTCTAAGGTGAGCCTCAGGAGAGAGGTGGTGCATTTCTTACATTAAGGGAGAATTAAGCCAAATGATCATGCTATGTTCCTAAAAGATGGATGCTGCCTATATTCATGATATATTCATATTTGTAATGACTTTCTCACATGGGGTATAATAACTAATATTTTCCAAATCTACCTTTAAAGGTCCACCTGAGAGCCCGCTGCAGTCAGCCAGTTCAGCCTGACCACATTAAGGAAAACCAGGCCCCACAGAATTTTCTTCCATATGAGACAAAACAATACACGTATAATTTTAATTGTCAAAGTTGTTCCAAGGTTGGCTTAGTAAAAATACAAACTTAGTAAAAATACAAACATTATCCAAGCCTAAGGAGTTTCATATTAAGAATTAAATCTCTACCTCCAGGATAGTGAAACAAAAGCCATATAATGAATGATTGTTGTCCTTAATGTACTATGTTGTCTCTCATCTCCTTTGCTGTCCCTTGGTTATCTCATATTGGTATAGTATCTCACTTTGTTATCTGATATATTGAATTTATTTGTATTTGGATATTTGAAATTTGATAGGAAAGGGGGGAAAACCAAGACGGGTAGGGGGTGTGGGGGGGGAGGGAAACGGGTACCAAGACATGTGAAAGGGTATCAATGTATGTGAATTAATGCACCTTCTATCTGGCAAATATCATGTAACCCTTTTACTAATTACAATAAAAAAAAGAATTAAATCTCTATTCTTTTTTTACCATATACTTCCATATTTATAGGCATGACAGAAAAGCCAGGGACAAAGCCAGGCTAAGTGGCTCACGCTTGTAATCCTAGCTACTCAGGAGGCTGAGGTCTGAGGATCAAGGTTCAAAGCCAGCTTGGGCACAAAAGGACCCAAGACTCTTATTTCCACTTTACCTCTAGAAAACCAGAAGTGGGGCATGGCTCAAGGGTGGGGCAGTAGCCTTGAGCTGAAGAGCTCAGGGACAGTGCCAAGGCCAAGTTCAAGCCCCATGACCCAACCCCCTCCCTCCCAGAAAAAAAAGAAAAAAAGAAAAGCCAGGGACTCTAGGCATTCCCACAGAGTAAGGACAGAGGAGGATATTCTTAACAGAGGATCACATAAGCACAAGAGCTATATGTATCTGAGCATATAAAATAGTAGTTAACAACAGATACTGGAGGGGATATGGCCAGGAGGGATCACTACTGCACTGTTGGTGGGAGTGCAAACTCGTTCAACCACTATGGAAAGCAGTATGGCAGTGCCTCAAAAGACTAAACATAGAGCTTCCCTATGACCCAGCAATTCCACTGCTTGGCATTTACCCAATTACCCAGAAACAAGGACATACTAAATCCACCAGCACAACAATGTTCATTGCAGCACTATTTACCATAGCAAAGATATGGAACCAACCTAGATGTCCCTCAGTTGATGAGTAGATCAACAACATGTGGTATTTATACACAATGGAATTCTATGCTGCTGTCAGAAAGAATGGCATTGCCCCATTTGTTAGGAAATGGAAAGACTTAGAAAAAATCATATTAAGTGAAGTAAGCCAGACTCAAAGGACCTTAGGCTCAATGGTTTCCCTCATTTGTCATAATCAGTAGAAACCTTGGGCTCTCCTAGCAGAGATCAATAGAGCAAAACCTTGATACAAAAGGCCATATAGTATGATGCTAAATGAAAGGATCTCTAGGATATAGAAACATAAGCCATATAATGAATGATTGTTGTTCTTAAGGTACTATGTTATCTCTCATCTCTTTTGCTGTCCCTTGGTTATCTCATATTGTTACAGTATCTCACTTTGTTACCTGATATATCAGATATATTTGTATTTGGTTATTTGAAATTGGATAGGGAAGATGAGGGGTGAGGGTGGGGGGGAGGGAAATGAGGACCAAGACATGTGAAAGGGTATCAATGTATGGGAATTAATGTACCATTTATCTGGCAAATATCATGTAACCCTTCTATTAATTACAATAATAAATATATGAAAAAATAAATAAAATAGTAGTTATCAAAATGAATTCCAGAAAGTGGAAACAAGAGGGTTTTTAGTCTTTGTTGCTGTTTCTGTTTTCATTTCTTTTTGTCTTTTTTGTTTATCTGTCTTTGGGTGGGTGACAGGAGGCACAGAAATGGTGGGACAAAGAGTAAACAAACACAGCAGGCATACTCAGTAGACACTATGTTGGAAATGAACTTGACAACTTGTGGGTAGGGGCAGGAGGGAAAAACAGGGTGAGAACAAGGGAAGGGGTGACATTGTCCAAAAAGAAATGTACTCGTTATCTGACTTAACTAACCAGAATTTTTTAAAGAATTTTTTAAAAGCCAGAGATTAAGTGCATAGATCACCAAATGCTAAGATGTTTTTCTACAGAATATCCAAATTCTGAACGTGCCAGGATTTAGAATCACATGCCCACATGATATTTTAGCAAATTTGACTTTTAAATTTAATGATTCATATGTTAAAAGACATTTCACCACAACAGCCCAAGAATTTTAAATCTGTTATTGCATCTATGCTTAAAATCATTTTCAAATTTAATGTACAGGAATATATTTAAAAATAGCCAATACAGGGCAGGAGTTTGGCCTAGTGATAACGTGCTTGACTAGCATGCACGTAGACCTGGGTTCAGTTCCTTGGTACCACATACGTAGAAAAAGCTAGAAGTGGTTCTGTGGCTCAAGTGGTAGAGCTCTAGCCTTGAGAAAGCCCCAGGACTGGCAAAAAAAAAAAAGCCAATGCAATATATGCAATATAGAGTACTCTAATGGAAATATGTACAGAAGCAAACTTGACAGATATTTTTGCTACTCCTGGCCTATGAATTTTATTATCTTTAACATAGTCAAGTTTAATAAATAAACTCAATCAAAATTCAATGAACTATACATTTTTTTGCCAGTCCTGGGCTTGAGCTCAGGGCCTGAGCAGACTCCTTAGACTTTCTCAAGGCTAGAGCTCTACTGCTTGAGCCTTGGCACCACTTCCAGCATTTTTCTATGTATGTGGTACCGAGGAATAGAACCTGGGTCTTCATGCATGCTAGGCAAGCACTCTACCACTAGGCCAAACTCCTGGCCCCCACATTATTTTTTAAACAAAAAATTTCCTCCATCTAGTCCTTTCTTACTTATATATCTATCTCTCATCTGCCAAGCTTATCCATGCATGATAAGCTTTTGCTTTTGTGGGTTTTCCCAGACTTTTAGTGTGAACCATGATCAGTCATATGATTGGATGCTGCTGGTAAAACTTTGCTTTCATGGTTTCTCTCTTTTCCTTGTTTGTTTGCTTGTTTGTTGGCAAGTACTGGGGACTTGGACTCAGGGCCTGGGCCCTATCCACGAGCTTCTTTTTCTCAGAGTTAGTGCTCTACTCTTTCAGCTGCAGGGCTATTTCCAGCTTTGGACTGGCTTCAAACCACGATCCTCAGATCTCAGCCTCAGCCTCCTGAGGCTGATGGTTACAGGTGTGAACCATTAGACCCTGACTTCCTTGTTTTAAGTTCTTTCACAAGTCAGATTGTGTGAGAAAGACCACCATCACCTTTTTTTGCTTTCAAATGTAAGCTTGCATGATGAGGACATTAGTCTCAGAACATTCTTAAATAACAGGCTTTGTGCCTTTGTTTGATACTCTTACTGGTGAGATTAGCAGGTTCCTTACCACTGGCCAGACATTCCCTGTGGTTTTTTCCTCATAGGGTGGGAATCTGGAACACCAAATTCCCAAACTGTGTAGCACCAAATTGTGTAGCACTCTAGGGAAGACATGGTAGGGGCCAATTGAGAAGCCAACAGCTTTTCTAGAAGTTCCATCCAAGAGAGCACTGCTTACACCTCAGAGCCCAAAACTTCACATTCATCAAAGATTCATCCCCTCACCACAACCAGCTCTTACTAATAGGTATTTCTAAGGCATGTTATCCTTCTTCTACATTTTCATCATGTGTACATATTAATGAATACAGTACAATTTTACTATCTTTGATAGAATCAAGTTTAAGAAATGAACTCAATTCAAAATTCAATGATCTACACAACACTAATTGTTTGGAAAAACAACAAAAATTGTCCTCTGAGACCAGGAGTGTGGTCTAGTAGTAGAGTGCTTATCTAGCATGCTTGAAGTCTTGGGTAAGATTTCCCAGTACCACATACACAGAAAAAGCAGAAATAGTGCTATGGCTCAAGTGGTAGAGTACTAGCCTTGGGAAAGCTCAAGGATAGTACCCAGGTCCTGAGTTCAAACCCCATGACTGACAAAAATTATTTTCTCTGTCCAGTCCTTTATTCTTTATGTATCTTTCTCTCATCTGAAAAGCTGACCCAGACTGAATGATAGGCACATCATACCACTTGCACAAATTAGTAAAAACATATGGTGTTTGTCTTTCTTTCCTGGCTTATTTCACTTATTTTATTCTTCTGATGGCTGAACAATATTCCATTTGGTATATATACCATATTTTAGGTTCGGCAGAAGATGGCAGCTGTTCAATGTGAGTCTTTCTGAGCTCTCACCAAGATACCAGTTCTAGCATCATAGTGGAAAGTTTATACCCAAAGACCATATTTTGATTACCTATGGATACTAAAATTGATTCAATTTTTGGCAAATATGAATAGCACTAGAATAAATATCAATGTGCACGTATCTCTTTGATGTGACAATTTCATTTCCTTTGGTAATGTACCCAAACATGATCCGTAAGACAAGGAAATAAAGGCCATGTAAATAAGAAAGACTTCAAGTAATCCCTATTCTCAGATGACATAGTTAATAGATAGAAGTACCTAAAGACTCCTTCCTAAATACACTCTCCTGGGGCCGGGAGTTTGGCCTAGTGGTAGAGTGCTTGCCTAGCATGCACGAATACCCGAGTTCAATTCCTCAGTACCATATACATAGAAAAAAGCTGGAAGTGGTGCTGAGGCTCAAGTGGTAGAGCTCTAGCCTTGAGAAAGTCCAAGGACAGTGCTCAGGCCCCGAGCCCAAGCCCAAGACTGGCAAAAAAAAAAAAAAAAACAAATACACTCTCCTACTCATTGCCCCAAAAATTCATGCTTGCCGTGCTCAAATTGAGCTAATGTATTCTCTACTAAACTGTCAGATTGATTTATTTTAAATTAAATAAATACTTCATCACTAACTTCATTTTAAGAATCTACTATTACGTACATTTCCTAAAAACCAAAGTCTGCTATCTGCTGAATTGTCTAATCCCTAAAGAAAACACCAGCCCAAAGCTCTTGAATTTCTGCATCTCTTCACCATCCATCTCTAGAATGCTTCCATCTTCAATGTCCTTATATTAATAGCTACTTACTCTCCATAATTCAAGCTTTCTATTGGGCTGCATTCCTTTCAGACATTCATTCACTGCTTATGTATGATGAATAACTAAATCCTACACACAAGGGTCACACCAATGAGTAGAAATAGTATACAATTTCTTAACTAAGAAAACAATGTGGAACTCTTCTCTGATATTCTCACTAAGCCTAAAAGTCACTAAGGGCTAAAAGTCACTATAAAAAATTCAACATAGCTCAGGGAAATGTTTCTATTATCACATTTGTACTTTATGATGAAATTATAGAAATTGTGTTAGCAGAAATGCATCTAATTTCACAATATATGTATACAGAACATGTAAAATTAGTGATAAAACTAAGGCTTTCTCTCAAACATTTTAAACAATCTTATAACAGGCCTTGTATTGGTCATAGGTTCAAAAGACAAATCAGTTGTACCTCTTTGCCAAATAAATCATTAATGAATGAACTGAAACTGTCTGACTCACTGTGAGATATAAACAAACCATTTTTTCCTTAGCGTCTATACCTCCTCTATTATTCCAAATGCCATTTTTTCAATTGGGTATCAAGTCCTCAGCTACAGGCACAAATTCTATAAGTGAAAACAAGTAGAAATTGATTGTAATTCTTTTTTTGCCAGTACTGGGGCTTGAATTTGGGGCCTAGGCACTGTCCTTGGACCCTTTTTGCTCGAGGCTAGCACTCTGCCATTTGAGCCACAGCACCACTTCCGGCTTTTTTTTCTATGTATGTAATGTCAAGGAATCGAACCTGGGTCTTCATGCATGCTAGGAAGCACTCTTACCATTAGGCCAAACTCCAGCCCCCCATTATAATTATAATGGATATGTTAAATATCCATTGTTTTTCAGTTTAAAACATTATTAATATGTGGATATTAGATCCCAATAGTACACGAGTGATGACTCAATATTTGGGTACCCAATGTTATGGACATGATCTTGGAGGTATAAACATAACTACATAAACATAAAAATCTATGATGGGCTATATACTCTATAAACATAATGTTTTATTACATAGATTAATATGTATATATGACATAAAACCCTCAGCTTAATTTTAATGATGTTCTAAAGCCTAAGTGCCAGTGATTGTGTACAGAGATTCCCTAAGAATAGAAGGAAATTGACTTACTATAAGGGGTTTTCAACACACTTACGCATGTATGCATGTATAGATAGTGATGGGTAGACACATTTATTTTACTGTAGAATGAATTCATACTCCACCATGAATATGTATATGTATCAAAACATGCTGTATATATTAAATATACACAAAATATTTTAACATCAGTAGCATCTGATTAACTACAATAAAAGTGACACAAAAAACATGGACTTTTTACTCATAGTTGTTTATACAATAGGATAGATTTATGAACTGTACGTATAACCACAATGAAAATGAAAAGAAATGGGGGGGGGACAGAGAGAGAGAGGGAGAGAGAGAGAGAGAGAGAGAGAGAGAGAGAGAGAGAGAGAGAGAGAGAGAGAGAGAGAGAGAGAGGCTAAGGGAGGAAAGGATATTTATTCCTTACCCCAAAGAAACATCACCCCGTGAACAAATTTCCAAATTAAACTCACTTAGTATTCAGATCCATACTTGTAGATTTATTCTTCAAAAACCAACAATTTGGTATTGCTACAGCAAAGCTACCAACTTGTATCATTTTTTTCAAACACAATCAAGTCAGAATTGGAAAAATATTCCAGCATCCTAAAGGAGCATGCCACTTAGCCCCCAAAGCCTATTTGAAAGCAAAATTTAGAAAGCACCAGCTTCTGGTTAAAGTCAATCAGAACAGAAACAACAGGCTCTTTGTCAGGGAAACTCCAGTTCAAGTGCATGAGGATCAGATAAAACACAACACATGGCATCTGAACTAAAATGATATGCTTTGATTTCTAGATTAGAAGTTCAGAAACCAGCCGAAGCTGAACACTCCTTAGGACAGATGATGTACAAATAAAATTAAGATTCGCTTCCTCTTAGGTGGTGACAATAGAGCTGAAAACTGGGAAGGCCAAATATTATATTATATTGAACCATCTTTATTTAGAAAGCCACACTTATTAGGGTTCTGCTTAACATGATATTGTATTATGATTACAGGTAATAGATGTCCTATAACCAAATGTTTAGAAAGCATACTGCCAATAATAAAAGAACAACTATTAGCTATTAGTTTAGGAAAGCACACAGCCATTCTTGTGGTATACAAGGCCTGGGTCTCGCACAGGGAGGAGGAAATGGTGCACGGAAGGAGTTAGGCAGAATTGTGTCTCAATTACAGCTATAAAACCAGTTACCCAAATTCTTTTAGAACTTTTCCTTAGAAGCTACTCAGATTACTTAAGATAATAAAAATTCAGGAAGCATAAGGGCTCTTTTGACCACACATTAAACATGAGTTAAATTACTAAAATTTCATGGTATATACTTCCAATATGGTATGATTCTGTGTCTAAAAGTAGAACCTAGCAGTTTTATACATTGAGGACACTCATGAAGGAAGAAAAACAAGTTAACACATATATACACAACTCCAAAATTCTCTCCAAAGAGAACTTGAGAACGTCTTGTCATTTCAATGAAGTGAAAATTACATTAATCTTAAAACACATTTGCACATGGTTATTCATTTGGCAGCAAAAGTCCTTGTAGCTTCTGACTGAAGAACACTGGAAGCAATCTAAATGACTATCCATAGGGAATCATGAGGTAATTTCCAGTATGCCCATGCAACAGAGTAGAATACAGCCACTAAAAAGAATTGGGAAGATTCCTAAGCGGATGTAGAATTGTTTGCATGTTATCTTTGACATCAAAATAAAACAGGGGGCCAGGAGTATGGCATAGCAGTAGAGTGCTTTCCTAGCATGCATGAAGCCTTGGTATGATTCTCCAGTACCACATAAACAGAAAAAGGCAGAAGTGGTGCTATGGCTCAAATGGTAGAGTGCCAGCCATGAGAAATCACAAGGACAGTGCCCAGGCCCTAAGTTCAAACCCCAGGACTGGAAAAAAAATAAAATAAATAAAACAGAAAATATGGACATCTGCTGATGTGTGTAAAAGGGTACATCTACAGGGTAAACTAATAATATAAACTAAACCAGAGCTAGCCAGATTGGCTACCTAGGAGAAAATGGAAATGAAGTAGAAAAGACAGGAAAGTGTGAACATGGTGGAAGAGATGAGACCTGGGAAATATAAAACACTTGCTCTAGTCTTCAAAATCACATTAATAGTTTATCCACTTAACAAATAAATAAGAACATCAAAAATCGAGGGTGAAATAACACAAAAGGAAAGTAGAATCATATGTGTAGATATGTATCTATGTAGACAATGCACATATATATAGCTTTGTTAATGAGAAGGTCTAATGACAATGAGCACACCTAGCATCCAGATTTGGCTTGCTAATAACTTTCCTCGATTAAAAGAAATCCACCAGAGATATACTGACTCAAAGGCTGAATTGGGAAAAGGAAAAAATGAGCCTGTGCTAGAAGGCAGGAGGATGGAGAGAGGAGGAAAGGGAGAGAGGAGGAGGAAGGTCAAAAGTCAAAGTTTATTTCTCAGTGCCTCAATGTCTCAAGACTAATCTGGGACAATTTGAACAACAAATAAGTTATAGTGATTATGATCCATAGGAAAAGTAACAAACTATGAATCTATACAGCTGTAAAGAAATAAATTAGTAGCCGGGCATTGGTGGCTCATGCCTGTTAATCATAGCTACTCAGGCGGCTGAGATCTAAGGATGGCGGTTCAAAGCCAGCCTGGGCCTGAAAAGTCCATGAGACTCTTATCTCCAATTAACCACCAGAAAACCAAAAATGGCACTGTGTCTCAAATAGTAGAGCACTAGCCTTGAGCTGAAGAACTCAGGGACAGTGCCTAGGTCAAGAGCTGAAGCCCTAAGACAGAAGGAAAGAAAGGAAAGGAAAGGAAAGGAAAAAGGGAAAAAAAAGGAAAAAGGAAAAAGGAAAGAGAAAGGAAAGGAAAGGAAAGGAAAGGGTAAGTTGGGGAAAAGGGGAGGTCCTTCTTTTCAGTAAAATCCAACTAATGAATATAGAATAAATGAGAAATTAGACGATCACCACTTGGAAATCTTCATGCTATTAGTTTTTTTTTCTATCAGCAGATGAAATTATTTAGTGCATGTATGATGAGAGACAAGATTTGATAAGGACAAGAGTTCATAAACTATCATATCAAAATTTCTCACAAGATACTTTGCAATAGCCCCCCTCCAAAAGAAACCCCAGCCTTAATGCAGTAACTATAGGTAAATAAAGTAACTATCAGTAAATGTACTAGATTTATAAAATAGGCTCTTTTTAATAAGAATACATAGGAATATCTTTAGAGGAAAAGAGCATTACATCTCCACTTTTAAATGTCAGGAAAAGTAGATAATATGAGACTGCAGATGTGAAATGTAGAAAAATATTAACATTTAGAGAATCTGGATAGACAATTCTTTATATAACTTTAAGCTATTAGAAGTTTGCTATAAACCTGTTCTAAATCTGGGGTTATTCACAATAAAATTTAATATGATCCAATTTTAGAAAGGAGAAACAATTACCAACCAAACCATTTCTAAATAATTGTATAATATCTATGTCTAGAAATTGCAGCAATTAACACAAAATATATCTATAAAACTGCTCCTGATCTTCCCAAAAATAAGTATTTAAATTGCTTCTAGATTCCCTGGAACTTGAGTATTATTTAGAAGGTGACTATGTCCCAACATATTCTCATATTCTCTCTCTCTCTCTCTCTCTCTCTCTCTCTCTCTCTCTCTCTCTCTCTCTCTCTCTCTCTCTCTCTCTCTCTCTCTCATTTAAAATCAAGTTTCTCAGTAGAGAATCTTATTGATGTTGATTGTAGTTTGAATCTAAATATGTAAAGTGGTTGGTTGATTATACTGCCAACCAACAATACCATATACATTTTGCCACTTGAGCTTTACAAATAAATGACCAATTTGTTCAATCTGGTAAAAATCACTAGATGTAAGTAGAATATTGAATATTGTCAACATAATGAAAATAATAATTAAATAATAATTTCAAGGAACTTACACAAAATGTACCCTTTATTGGGTTCATTTTTGAGTACATATACAAGAATTCATTACTATATAATTATTATTACAAAAATCTCCAAGTTCAGCTGGGCGAGGCAGTACATACCTATAATCCCAATTCTTTGGGAGCCTGAGCTCCTAATTTCGGGACATCACAGGCAAACAGTTAGCAAGAAAGACCCAGTTTCAAGAACAAAACCTCGAGACATGCTAGTTTATTTCTATAATCCTGCTACACAGGAGGATAATAGGTAGGTTATCTATTGCCTCTAGTATAAAGAGTGAAAAGCTATCTGGGAAATAACTATAAGGGGAGAATACTTATCTAGTAAATTCTAAGGACCTTAATACTTAAAGGAAAAGTGAAGAAAAGAAAAAGTTACAAATTCATATGCAACAATGCATTCTAAATAGAATTGTCCGTTAGAGCAGACATATCAGGACAAATATAGTGTGTAAAATCTAATACTAAACTCAGTGCTGAGATGAACAGAAACAATGAAATGAGATCATTTTCTTCTTAAGATTTCCTCTTAAAATCAGAATCCCAGCTAGGTGCTGGTGCCTAACAACTGTTATTATAGCTACTCAGTAGGCTGAAATCTGAAGATTGAAGTTCAAAACCAACATAGATAGAAAAGTCCTTGAAACCTTTCTGGAAGTGGAGGTGAGTCAAGTGATAGAGAACCAGCACTGAGCAAAGAAGCCAAGGGAGAGTAGAAGATCCTGAGTCATGCCCCAGTAAACACATTAAAAGTAAATGTTAGGGAGAGGAGTTTGGCCTAGTGGTTAAAGTGCTTGCCTAACATACATGAAGACCCCAGTTCAATTCCTTGGTACCACATACATAGAAAAAACCAGAAGTAGTGCTGTGGCTCAAGTGGTAGAGTTCTAGGCTTGAGAAAGCCCAAAGACAGTGCTTAGGACTTGAGCTCAAGGCCCAGGACAAAAAAAAAGTAAGTGTAAAAAAAAATACAGTCCCATTAATTTTCTTTATTTCCTAGTATGTTTTCATCTACTTTCATATTTATCACGACACAATCTCCTTCCTATATATTTACAAATTTAATGTAACCCTCACATCTCTCAGATATTTCACATTTTCCAGTGTCTATGGATAGCCTTTGGCTTCTCATCTTCATACCTATCCAGCCTAGCTGTTCACCAGGGAAAATACCTGTCTATAGACCAAATCCAGTGCCTAATGATTTTAGCCATTCTGTACATTGTACCACCCAACACATGCCATCTCAGTTTACTCAGGCAGCACGTCAGAATCCATTCCCTTGCCTGTGGTTGAGTTTGTTAGAATGCAAGATTTTCAGGACTCAACCAAAAAAGTCTCAGACCAATCAAGACATTTGGTGAGCCTTTCTCTGTGTCCAGGCAAGTGACCTGCATACTTAGGTCCCCCAAATGCTTTGGTTTCTGATATTCCATTTTTTTGTTAAGCTCACATAGCCATAATCTCACATATCTAATGAAAAATGTACAAGGACATATTCAAATGCCAACTTCTCCATTAAAAGTTTACTTGTCTCAATCCCTGAAACGTTTCTTCATTATAATTTACAAAAGAACTTAATCTTCCCCCCAACACACACACACACACACACACACACACACACACACACACACACACACACGCTCCCTGTGCAACCTTCAGGAGGGAGAGGACACTAGCTTCCCACTCCTGACGTTTTCTTACTCAGGGACATCTACCACGTATTTAATTATTCTGAGTCTCTTGCTACTTCGCTACATCTTTCCCAAGAAAGGGAAGAGAGCTCTCTGGGGAACTTGGGTCAATGAACGGTGTATTACACAGCACCCTCCTCCATTTCTTCTTCTGATTGTGCCTGCTATTCTGGAAGCATTAGTGGAGGCAGTCCTTCCTGTGCAGTCTATGATGCTCTACACTGCCTCTGCTTGTTGGGTTCTAAGGCAGAAAAGAAAGTAACTCATTCGCAGCAATTTTCAGAAGCTATCTTGTCTAATATGAGCTGTAAATATGGGAAGATTCACTACCGCTGGATGAGCTGGTTGAAATCTCACACAATATGAAAGATAAGCAGTATCTACACCTATGACCAAGGTCCAATGTAAAGGTTTGGGTTGGGTTTTGGTATAGAAGCCAAGATGTGAACCTTGTGTTAACAAGTTAAGAACTTTTAGAAATGCATCCTTGGTGCTGTCTTCCTGGCACATAACTGTCTTAAGATTGGCCATGGTGTGATTCACTCAGATAATGTCTGGTGTAGTTAGTGAGTGCCCACGCAAGGGGGAAAAGCCATCACAGACAACAAGTGGTGACCTCAATGGGATGATCAGAAATGACTGGAGAAGCTAGGAATGAATCCTACAGTCTGCTAATTACTCATCTGATGAACCTGTTCCACCCATTTAAGATACATAATACATACATACGTATCTTCCACCCATTTAAAATATACACATATATATCTTAAGTTTATATGTGTGTGTTTACTAGTATGATATGACAAATGATCAGATATAAGTTTCTACGGGAACCCAGAAGAGAGAACACATTTGACTATTTGAAGCAAGTTGGAAAGAATGCTGAAGATCTCCACTTATAAGCCATAAAAGAAAAGCCATTCCTTGTTATGAAATGACTCTGTCAACTATTTACCTTCTTTTGAAACTGTCCAATTATAATAGAATATATTTGATCCAGTGTATGTTAACAATCATTGAAATCATTGCATGCTACTGGTGATTATACTCCAGGGTTAATATCCTTTAAGAATCAATGACAAGCAAGACAAACAAGGAGAATCTCCCACTGAATTATTCCTTTTATGCCCAAGCAAGTCCATTGGTAAGTTGTTTGAATAACTCAAAGGATATGCATTTAAGTTACATTTCCAAACTGGAACGAGCAATAACTTGAACCAGTCTATTTAGAAGTCATGGTGTTATAGGCTTGAAGCTTCCACCAGACTGATCTTCCTTCAAACACTGGCTACACTTAGGGTACTTAAAAGATCCCGAAGAGCTTGCATCACTAATGGATCATCATGACACGGTGCAGAAAACTTAACTCAGGAAGTTGTAAGAATAAACAGATGGAGTCCATTAGAGTTTCCCTTTCTTGTGGTGTAACTAAATGACCCAATTATGCTACCAACTTTAAAAAATAAATTTTAATGTTCATTACTGTTAACTAAAAACACTACACATCACACATACTTTGAAATTTTCACTGATAATTCATCTATTTTTTTAAAGAGACTAAATCATGTTTGGAAAAAGCTCTTTGAGGACAAGAGTCCTATACATATTAATGGTTAATGACATAAAAATCAAAATAAAAAACCATAACTTCAGATATTGAAAACTCAATTAGCAATCATGAATGAAAATGTATTTTCTCACAATAGGA
The DNA here is from genome assembly GCF_031878675.1 of Megascapheus bottae. NCBI lineage: Eukaryota > Metazoa > Chordata > Mammalia > Rodentia > Geomyidae > Megascapheus > Megascapheus bottae. Next base: position 45,580,394 of record NC_143517.1, read on the forward strand.
ATGTTAAAGATTAAAGGTTTGATTAGGAGATGTTGTTTTCTTTGTTTCTCTGTAAATGAGAGAAGTGAACTTAAAACTGCTAAGGTTATTTACAACTTTTGTAAACAATAACTAGCTCCTCTATTTCTGGCATAAGTATTAAAAAGGTGATGCCTAGTATAAGGTTTTTTCCTTACACCTTCATACAAGTGGTTGTAGCTACAATACTAGCTTAGGGAGGAAACAGAATGAGAGGGGGAGGAGGAGGGAGAGGAAGAGGAGGAGGGAAAGTTTTCACTAACACATAGCTTTTATGTCACACACAGTAAATTTGTGAAGATATTCACACAATGTACAAAGTGTAAATGCTATACTTCATTTGCCTTTGAAACCCAACTTCAGTCAAATATCTTACACATTCTTGTCCTAGTTCTAAAATTAAGGTTTTAAGAAAAACAAGAACAAGAAAAGTCCCAGCACTTATAATCCCAAATACTCAAGAAGCTAAGATCTGAGAATCCTGATTTAAAGACAGCCTGGCACTCAAATGTGAGAGACTTCAATTAACCAAGAAAATGTCAGAAATGGTGCTGTCACTCAGGTGGTAGAAAACCAACCTGGAAGGAGGGAGGGAGGGAGGGAGAGAGGGAGGGAGGGAAGGAGGAAGGGAAGGAAGGAAGGAAGGTACAAAGGATAAAGAAAAGGGAAAAAGAAAAAGAAAAGGGAAGTAAGGTAAAGAAAGAAAAAAGAGAAGACAAAGCAAAAGAGACATTAGAAAAAAGATTTATGAAACCTCCAAATATAGGCCTTGCTAAACATAAACATACACATGGTAATTATCTATACAGTCCCTCATTGACCAGCCCACTCACTCATCTTCATTCCTGCTACATGATCATTCCCTAGAGGTCACACACTTCAATTTTTATCACTGCTCTAGGTATATGAGGGATAATGTAGTCTATATAAATGAAAAATGGCTTTACAGCTTTCAATTCAGTTGTTCTCATTTCTAATCTGTGTCCTAGACGTGTATCCAAAATTTTATTGAAGATTCCTCTTGATTGCCTATGCTTTTAAAGATGCTGAATTAAGTCAACCTCTTCCTACCAATCTTGATGCCTCTGTACCATAAAAACCTCCTATCGACACAATAGCTCAAATTCTTGTTCTTTGTCAGTTGTATGGGGCTTGATCTAGCACTGTCCCTGAGCTCTTCAGCTCAAGGATAGCACTCTACTACTTGAGCCACAAAGTCACTTCTGGTTTTCTGGTGGTTAATTAGAGATAAAAGTCACACAGACTTTCATACTCTGGCTGGCTTTGAACTTCGATCCTCAGACCTCAGCCTCCTGAGTAGCTAGGATTATAGGTGTGAGCCACCAGCTCCCAGCTCTTAGCTCAAATTCTTGACTGTCACCTTCCTGGTGACTCACAGACAGAGTAAATAATGAAGTTGTTTGGTTTCTGTTTGAGGTGTGGTATGGCTATGTAGCTCAGAGTGGCCTGGACCTCATGTTCCTCCTTCTTAGCCTCCTGAGTGGCTGGGATTGCAGACAGGTGCCATCATGGCTGACTAAGACAGTATATCTCTTTGCTCCTCTCATATGTCTTTTCCCAATACAATGACCCTAGTCCAGCTTTCTGCAGCTGGGTAACAAGAACCTTCTGTCAGGGGACCCTCGCAGATCTTCCCCTTCCGTCCCCCACCCCAGACTCCCCCCCACAAAGTCCTCATTTCATGCCCCAGAAGACAAGCCAAATGTAGGTACCAGTGTCATTCAACTCCAATTTCTGTGGTTACAAAAAGAACTAAGAACTTAGTAGAACACAGTGACTGCTATAAATATCACAGTTGTGTTCTCCAGACCTTTATCAATGTTTGAACATTTAAAACAAACAAAGAAACAAGGATAAAAGGAAACAGTTGTATGAGCTCGGTGCTGGTGGTGATGCGTGGAAAGAAAGCCAGAGAGAAAAACCAGCACCAAGTTGCACTTGCCATCAGAACTGGAGAGCTAAAGCTTATAAGGCACTGGCAGCACCCTCCACTGAGTCACCGTATTCTCTGCATGCATTCTTGTAAGAGCAATCAAAACAGGAACTGCAGGGCTAATTTTAGAAAATGAAATCACTGCATGAGCATTGACAAGCAGGGCAAAGCATTAAATAAATTCCTCTTTGAACCAGAAACTGGTTTTCATTGCTTAAAGAATACACTAGCTCACTCATTCTCAAAGGATGGGTCATGGGCCTGTTTGGAGACAGAAGTGCAAGCAAATATTAGTTCCTTCCACAAAATATTGAAAAAGTCCCATGAGCTTCTGGGCTTAGCACTTTGCTTGCTTTTTCTGCTTCGCTCTCCTCCCTGGGAATATGGGGGCTTTATGAATATTTTCTAAATGTTCTGTACTCAACTACAATCTTGATTCAAATGTATTTAGATATATTTTTCAAAGTATTTTTAGCTGGACACTTGTGGCTTGTGCCTTTCTGTTCCTAGTCAGTTGTGGGATTTGAACTCTGGGCCTGGGCGTTGTCCCTGAGCTCTTCAGCTCACAGCTACCGCCCTACTCCTTGAGGCATCACAGGCCCACTTCCCATTATCTGGGGTTAGTTGGAGATAAGAGTCTCATGGACTTCAGTGGCCAGGTTGGGTCTGAACCATGATCCTCAGATCTCAGCCTCCTGAGTAGCTAGTATTACAGGGGTGAGCCACTGTGGCTGGCTAGCTCGTTTGTACCTTTAACCCTAACTAGGGTGAGTGAGATTTGAGGATTGTGGTTCAAATCCAACTTGGGCAGAAGAGTTCTTTATGTCCAGATTGACTGCAGTTGTTTAGAAAGTTCTTTATATCTGTCTTAACTCAATTATTTGAGACTCCGAATAACGATTGCAAAGTCTAGCCACAGTATTGGATCAGAATAAAATGAACATAGATTGAGATTTTGCTGTGTCACAGGTTGTGGTCAAAGCCATATGAAAATCAAATCCTGAAAGGCCAATCAGGAAAATATCCTAAATATCAAACCTAGAAAGCAGACACATTCAATTTTATAATAACTTTAATTGAGGAATCAGACTTCTAAGGAAAAGCTGTTTTCTATGTTTTATTTTCTTTAGGGTTTAACTAAATTACCAACTTTTCTTCCCCTTAAGTCTTGTCTTGCTCTCCAACTCCCATAACCTAACTCATACATGTTTTGCATCAAATGGAAATTTACTGAAAGGTCTTTATAGAGATTAACATTTTTTTCCATTTTCTTATTAGGAGAAGAAAAGGGGGAGGAAGGGAGCTAAAAATGAGGAAACTGGGTCCTTTTTCAAGATTAAAGATAACATGGAGACAAGAAAACAAAAGATTTGCTAACTAGCACTAGCAATCGGATTTTAGAAAATCTTCTGAATTATATTATTGCCCTCCAATGACTGCATTTTGTAATTGTTTTGTGTTTTAAATAAGTCATCACATAAGAACAAGTCAAACACTTCAGAGTGTCACAACTTTTCTTTCTGTTTTCTGTGTTTAGCCTCAGATTTGAATATGAATTAATAGTGCAGGCCCAGGCAATAGTTCATAGCAATAGTGAATGTACAGAGCATCTCCCAGTTCCTGAACTTCTAGAATCCTGCACAGAGGCTAACTGCCCACAGTGGGCACATTTGTGTTTATTTGAATCAGAGCCATAGTCCCCTAACACTAAAGACTTATTCCTTCCCTGTCTTCTTTGTTTGTCTGCCTGTTGCCAGTCCTGGGGTTCAAACTTGGGGCCTTCATCTATCCTGAACATCATAACCCAGGATATGATAAGCACACTTGCTCAGCTATGTTCATCTCTGCACTATTCACAATAGCCAGGTGATGGAAATAATCCAGATGCCCTACTGCAGATGAATGGATACAGAAAATGTGGTATATATACACAATGGAATTCTACATAGCCAACAGACAAGATAAAATAATGGCATTTGCAGGGAAATGGATGAACCTAGAGTGAATCATGTTGAGTGAGACAAGTCAAGACCAAAGGAACAAAAGGCACATGGTATCCTTAATATGTGGCTATTAGATCCAAACAGTACAAGAGCGAGGACTCAGTATTTGCGTATCCAATGCTATGGACATGGTATTGGAAATATAAACACAACTACATAGACATAAAAATGTATGACTCTATTGACATAATGTTTTATTACATAGATTAATATGTACCTATGATATACAAACCCGTAGCCTAATTTTGATTATGTTCTAAAAACTAAGTGCCAGTGATTATTTACAGAGATTCCCTTCTTAAATACTTGTTTGTTAAACCCATCATTTGAAATATGATGTAAAAATCAATGTTAATAAATTCTTTAATAAAAAGTACAGTAAAAAAGAATATATCAAGGAGTTAATTGGTGGGGTTTATTAGTTAGCGTATTTCCAATGGATACTGCAAATGATTAATAATGACTTACAAAGGGCATGTGAACATTAAAAATTAATGACCCCCCCCCAAAAAAAACTTGGGCACTGTCTTTGAGCTTTCTCAAGACTAGTTAGTGATCTACCACTTGAGCCACAGCACTACTGCTGGCTTTTTTTTGTGTATACGGTACAAAGAAATCGAACCCAGAGCTTTATGAATGCTAGTCAGGCATTCTACCACTAGGCCATGCTTCCAGCCCATTCCCTATTATTCTTAACATGATCCAGTTCAGAGATTACCAAGTCTATTAACAAGCAACTATTATGTTTTGTTTTGTTTTCTTAAAGACCTTAGAGAGAGGCAGAAAAGCCTCTGGAGAATTGTGTAAAATACCCTTAAAACATTAGAAAGCAAATTCCTAGAAAAGTTGGTATTCAAATCTAAAACATGCTTTTAAAACTTTGTAAAACTTTCTGGGCATCGGTGGCTCACACCTGTAATCCTAGCTACTCAGGAGGTTGAGATCTGAGGAAGTCTGCCTGAGCAGAAAAGCCCCTATGAGATTCTTTATTTCCAATTAACTACTCAAAAACCAGAAGTGGCACTGTGTTTCAAAGTGATAGAGCACTAGCCTTGAGCAAAAGTGCTCAAAGAGAGCACCCAGGTTCAAGCTCCATAAGCAACTAAAAACAAACAAAAAAATTGCAGTTAACATTTCCTTCATATTGTCACTACTATCGTTGCTGATTTTCTATCTTCAGAGCTTAGTAAAATCAACTAGACAAATTGAAAATCATACTTCACATCATTAAAATGTAAAGACACTTACAGTGAGGATGTGCTCTGTGCCTGCGTACAGCTTTAACCACCTTCAAGATTTAGCACCTACGGCATTTCCTCTGAGAAGACCTTGCCCGTTATCACCCAAATGGAGAGACTTACAGATCATTCATAGTGTTCTCACTGTTAGGCTAAAACTATAAATTATCAGTCTGCCCCATAAGTTAAAGATGCCTTTAAAGAATACATGCCATTACTACCACTAGGAAGTATTTGCTAAATTACTTGTTTCGTGATTGCTAATTATTTGTTTAGTGATTGATTTATTTTTGCCTAAACTAAGGGCTTCAAGCTCTCTTGGCTCACTTACAGTTGGTACTCTATCACTTGAGCCATACCTTCAGCCTTTTGCTGGAGATTGAGACTAAAGAATACTTCTGCTCAAGCCTTCTTTGAACTTTGATCTTCCAGGTCTCATCCACAAAGATTCCAGTCAGTCACTGTTTTCCTTCTTTTTAATAGGCAACACCAGTGTAAAACCACAAAAGAAACATGAGTTTAGAATATGTAATTTTCACTAATATTTCCATTCACTCTCTTTCACTATACCAAAAATTGTAGGTTTGTTAATCACAGTGGTTATTATTTGATTTGATTAAACTATAGGAATATGGCAAGTGAGTTAGAAAGTCTGACTTCTAATACTTTTATTTTCCCTTTGAATGTAACCATTCCTCACTGCATAACAATAGTAATCCTTACTTACAGTGTTGGAAAATTACTACATGCCATACCAGTTATGTGTACTGATAAATTTCATGTTTATCTTAAAAATTCCATGGAATTCCAGTATTATTCTAGTTATGCAGCGAATGAAAATAAAGATCACAGAGTTATATATCTTGCCAATGATGCTCAGTTATTAAGTCATAAAGCAAGTGTAATTCCTGGTAATGTGACTTTAATGCTTAGAACAGAAGAATGTTTCAAGTGTCTTCCTATATGTTTAAGAGAAAACTACACAACATTTGAAAAGGGTTTTCCAAAAGGAAAAAGGAGCATTGAATTCATCCATCCAGACTCTCTATAGGGTTGACCTTGTCTTTCAACCTTAGAAGACAAGTAGGCCACATAGGTAACCTTTGTTGTGAACTACATGTTTATTACTCTCCTACGACTGTCAGCAAAATTGATGTCAAATGTGATGGCATTAGGTGGAAGGGCCATTGAGAGGTTATTAGGTCATAAGGATGGAAACAAGAAGAGGCCAGTCCTCTAGTTAATTTCTTTCTTCCTTGAGAAGATACAATGAGAAACATTCTGTTCAGGGTTTCTCCTACTTCCTCCATGATCTTAAAACCCTTGGCTCAAGGATGAGAAATAAATCATGTTCCTTCTAAGCTACCTCATCACTGGTACTCTGTTATAGCCTCTTGAAGAAGATAATACCCTTTCTCTGTCAGCAGAACACTAGACCACATAACGAAGAACTACTCCAGAAAACAATGCTGAATGCTTGTTGCTTGAAGTAGCCAGTGAGAAGACTATGCATACAAGTACTAAGTCAACTAGATTAACAGGCATCCTGAACATAAACACTGAACATTCTCGGAAGACTGAATAAAGGTAGTGATGAATAAGGGAAACAACAGCAAAGACTTTTCAACAGCCATTACAAAAGAAAAATCTTGATCTGAGCTAGACTGCTAAAGGGATAATCTTGTCAATGGGAATTGACTCATTCTGAACCAAGAAGTAACAAGTAGCTTGCTAGTGACAGATTTATAGACTGAGTGTGGGGTTCCAAAAGGGATATTTTAAGATTCAGCCAAAAGTTCCCACTTTGGAAAGGCATTTGAGATATGTTTTTAAAATCTACAAGAAAGACAGTGTTGAAAAGACAGTTGCATAAAGTTGTGAGTTATTAAATTAGTCTAGGATTGAAAGTATAGTTCTAAGGCAGAGTACTTTCCTAGCATGTGCTAGGATCTGGGTTCAATCCTTAGTACCACAAAACCTGAGATAAATTGTGTTGAACCTTTGCCTGGTAGATGATGCACACAGAAGAAATTATTTTAGGATAAGTGAAGTTGGCCAAGAAAATGGAGTTTTCCAGTCACTGCAGAAGGATTTCAGTGAAGAAAAATAAAATTGATGATAAAGTATATGAATCATAGTGGAAGTCAAAGAATACATCAAACATTCCTCTTTGAAGGTATAGAGAATGTGATAAGACATGGTCAAATTAATTGAAATACAGTGTAAGCATGTATGAAAGTGTACAATGAAATCCCCTCTTATATAACTCCTAAACCAAACATATACATATATTTATATGTATATATATATATATTCCATGTGGCAGAGGGATATATACGGTACACACACACACACACACACACACACACACACACACACACACACACAGACAGAATTGACATCACAAAAGGTCAAAGGGGATAGAGTTAGGATCATCCTGGAAGGAGACAATGAAACCAGTCAGAATCCTGGGTCTATCAATATCCTAGTCATGTTAAAAGTAACTAATAACAATGACCCACATGACATTTAGTGATCTTTGCTTATCAGACCAAAAACAAACTCAGTCATGGAATAGGAAGATACAGTTGTGTTACATGTTTGTTAAGAAGTGAGACATTCTGTTGGGCAATCAGAGATCAGCGATCAAAGGCATTCACATTGCACTAACTGGGATTGAACATAGAGAACACCGGTGAACCCCGTATGAAGACATTACTAGAGAACTATGAGAAAAAGGTCTCCAATGTCTGAGGATTGATAATACCAGGGAGAAGGCACCATGAATACATGTAGTAGGCAATGAAGGCTAAGAGCCTTAAATAACACCAGAGGGAAGTGACAGCTAAGAAGAAACATAGGACAGTAAGAAGTAGTCCTTCCTTTTCAAGCAAATCAAGAAAAATGAAAGAGGTGTCATAAGATGATGATGCCAAAGGAGAAAAAATGCATTATCACCAACAACCCAGATTTCATTATGTCAATACTAGAATTTAATAAACACTAGATTAATAAAAGGCAAGGAGGAGGACAAAGTCATCCTAAAAGTATTCAAGCCAGTGTAGCCCTCCACACAGTTTCCTCCAGACACCTAGAGTCCCTAAGGGGCAGAGACAGAAATCATGAAGGTGGTTGTGATGTGACAGCCAGTAACAGGTGTGATGGTAGTGGCTGCCATAACAGCTATGTGCTTCAGGATGGCCCGCTGGGGGGAGGTTAGTACCGGGCTTTATCTCTAGAGGGAGAACCATGAAAATGCAGAATTTGTACACTGGTATCAGCACAAAAAGGAAGAAGTTGAGGAAAAGGCTGTTTAGAGTTCTCTGTCCTCATTAGAGATTGGCTCCATCACAAGACAGCTGGAAGCTTTTCTTCTCACAACTCTGGTCCCTTCACAGAACTCACCTACAATTGCCCCTAAGGGGTGAATGCCAACGCTGAACCAGTCCTGATAAAACACTAAACCAAAATAGCTATTACAATCAGAGGGGAAGAAGCAGAGAAAAAGTTAAAATAACCTGGGGGGCAGCCAGTGAGGGAGAAGGAAGAAGGAGATAAGAGCAATTATGTAACATTAAGTGCCTTGACAAATGGGGCTTTCACATCCTACTGGTAAGTATATTCAATTTGTAGTGGGAAGTTTGTTTTGATTAAAATGCTTGTTATATTTACATGAAACGTTAATGGTTTGCCTTGCCACTTTAAAGTCTTACTTTTCTATTTTTCCCCCTAGTAAAAGTTTTAGAGAGATAAAAGCATTGAGAAGATGGGAAGAGCAGGTCTGCCAATAAAAAGTCTTAGACTGTGGGCTCCTTTTGTGTGTTGTTTGTCTAAGCATGCCAAGCATTGGACTGGCCCATATTGAGACGCAAAATAAAGCCTTCTAAAGTTATGTTTAAAATATGGCTAGAGGAAAGTGGTTGGTTTGGTGAGACTTTGTTGGGGGGAAAAATGGTGAGTTCAGTGCAGGGAGCAGGATTCTAGTCTTAATACCTCCGGGGATGAGGCATGCCAACATTCTCCCAGTCTATATTTCACTTGAAAATTAAGAAGAAAAGGAACAGAATGCAGTGAAAAATTTAATGTATTTCCTACAAAATCAAGAAGAGTAAAGGAAGTGGCCAGTAACGGAAGGGGAAGTTTGAATGGCGGAAGGGGTGACACAGCTCAAGATATTCTGAACTCATAAACTGATTTGTTAAATGGACAACTCTGTATTACCACTTGAAGATAATTTTTTTTATTTTTTTTTGTGCAAGTCTTGGGCCTTGAACTTAGGAGCTAAACCTGGTCTTTGGGCTTTCTTAAGGCTAGAGCTCTACCACAGCACCACTTCCAGCTTTTTCCTATGTGTGTGGTACTGAGGAATTGAACCCAGGTCTTCATGCATGCTAAGCAAGCACTGTACCACTATGCCAATCTCCTGGCCCTTATTCTTTTTTCTAGTCTAAAAAAATGAAGGAGACCCCCATGAAAACTTGGCTGAACATACAGCTGTGATAGCCAGGCAAGAGGCAAAGGAATGTAAGTGCTCTGTATGGCTGTCCTCATAAGGGCAAGGGAAGTTGTCCCTGGGGGATGAGAAACACTCTAGGGGAACCTGACATGAAAGAGCCACTCATGTAAAACATATGAATGATCTATGGGATTCTTGTGGGATTCATATAATGAGAACTACATTTGAATGATCAAAATGAACATTAGAAAACTGTTTCCCAAACAAAAGTACAACATGAATGCTTTTTTTTGACTTAGAATCATTGCTTCCAAGCACAATGCCTGACACCTGGTAGAAAGATACTGAAGGTTTCACAGGGTGGTGACTCTTCCATGTCACAGGAAGAGTTTAAATGGCCCCAATGGCTATACCACAGTGGTACTTATCATATCACAGCAGAGTCTACAGTCCTGAAAGATACACACACACACACACACACTGTGGACAGATGCACACACATATTCACAGATACATACAGTTATATATACATATGTGTGTGTGTGCATGTGTGTGTATGTATATTTGAAGAGAAAAACTCTGATTTTAGAAGTTAATGGATCTCATTAATGTTTTGGTTAAGAAGCTAGTGTATTAAATACTTGGGCTCAAAATCCAAATATTACTTCCATTCTCTATCATGTATTATGGTATAGTCACAATTACCAAGAACTACGCCCCATGGAGTCTGTAAATAGCAAAATTCACACACAACTACCCCATAAGGGGGACAGAAATGTCTGATGAACATATAGGTGGTAATGAAAGACGACCTGAATTATATTTACCTTTTACAGGTGGCAAAAGACACCCATCTGAGTGTTTCTATCACCCTGACAGCCACACACCTTGAACAGTAGAGGACATTTTTTCTCCATCTATCAATGAGTGACAGTAGAAAAGGAACCATTTGCTTACTGCTGATTGCATTTAGACTGCCAAAGAGTAAGCACTCCAAGATCTAGATATTCATGCGGATGGTTGGAATTAAACTATATCATATAAATCAGAGCCACATTTGAAGCCTCTCCTTCCTCTGCCATCCTTATTCACAGCAGTAGCAAACACTTCTGTCTTGGTGTCTATTCAATAAACCATGAAACACCTTCTATCTTGGGGAGGCCAAAGCAAAGGATATCTAGTTGTATCTAGGTATAGCCACTTCTCTCTCAGACAGGCGATGGCAGTTTCACCAATAAGGCTTGCTCGCCCACACATGTTTCACAGAGTATGGAAACCATTTGCTACTGAGCAGTTATAATTTAGGCCTAGGGCCTTATGAAAAGAAAACGTTTATACATTTGCAGAACAGTGTAATAAGATTTCACAAATGCAAAGATCAAAATGTGCTATCATTTATTTTGGATTATAATATATGGGATTTGATTGCCTTGTAAAAGGTAAAAATCAAGAATAATTAAAGATTTTTTTCTCAGACTACATACACTATGAAATATTTAACAAGCACTTCCTTTTAGACTATTCAGAATACTAAAAGGAAGAAAAATATCTCTTCCGTCATAGACAAAATCATTCTAATGTGGGTTTGATATGATATAAAAGGAATGACTAAAGGAAAGTAAGGCAAGGAATAGAAATGGTCCCTGTCCACTCTCAGGCAGCAGCATTCATTTGGGGAGGAACAATCCTCAATCTACCTGGAAAAATCTCTTCTCTAACACTAATTTTGGGGACATTAAGACAAAAGCTGCTTTAATAACTACAGAAGTTCACAGAGTCAGAAGAACAGCTTCAAGTCATAATTCAGGTTTTAGCGAATATATTGACACAATTGTGCCAAACACGCTAAAAATGACCAAGAATTTAAATGTTTATTCCATTGGTACACAATTGTTGAAAGCAATCCCCATTTTATCTCCAAAAGACAGAAACTAAACCACTTTGTTGTACAAAATGCTAAGTTTTTAATCAAGGCAGCAGATGCAGCTTAAAAAAAAAGAAAGAAATCTTAATCATTTCCAAGCAAAACAGACGTTTATTAGTATCTGGAGAGGAACAAAGGGGAGAACCAGAAGCTACCGTGAGTTATGAGCTGACAGAGCACCAAGCAACCAGAGTGGCTGACAGGCTTAGCACCTAGAGAGTTATTTCTTTGCCAGCAGCCATATGATAGAACACAACTAACAACTGGTCTTCCTGCCCTTCAATATTTAATATAAATTACAGGTCTTACTCAGTTTTTGAAATATTTCCTATAACATGTAAACTTCAATCATGTACCAGAACTTTCATTCAAAACATTCAATCACATTACTTTAAAACTTGGATTTTCTTTTGGAAGTATTAGGCTTGAACTCAGAACCTCACATTTGGGAAACACGTACTGCATTGCCGAGCCATAACTCTAGCTCCCCCCCCCACTCATTTTTTTGGTGTTTTTTTGTGCCAATGCTAGGGCTTGAACTCTGGACTTAGGTGCTATCTCTGAGCCTCTCTCTGCCTGCCTGCCCCTTTCCCTCTCTCTCTCAGTTTCTCCCTCCCTCCCTCCCTCTCTCCCTCTCTGCTCAAGACTAGCTCTCTACCACTTGAGCCATATCTCTATATGTGGCTTTTTGGTGGTTAGTTGGAGATAAGAGTCTCATGTACTTTTCTGCCTGGGATGGCTTCAAACTACAAGCCTCAGATCTCAGCTTCCTGAGTAGCTAGGGTTTCAAGCATGAGCCACTGGTACCTGGCCTCCATTCCCTCTTTGTGTGTGCTTGTCATTTTTCTGGCGGGGTCACACTTCCTGCCCACATAAATGCTGGGTCACATTCTACCTATTTTATGCTTCCTACCACGGCTATGATGACAAGCGCACAGCACTGTGCCTAGCTTCTTTTGTTGAGACAGAACCTGGCAGACGTTTCTGCCCATGGTGATCTGGAACTGTACCTCATCTACTCTCTGCCTCCCAAGTATCTGGACAAACACAGGCCACTTCTCAATGTGCATTGAGAAGAAGTTTCATAAACTTTTCTGCCCAGGCTGGCCTAGAAAGTGATTCACCCAATCACAACCTCACAAGAGTTTATGCCAAAGTAAAATTCATCTATTTGAGTAATTATTTTGTTCATAGAACCACACTAAATAAAAATAAAATAACATGAGAATGTATATATAGATTGATGAAGACAATATGTCAAGATGTTAATTTTTTTCTTCTAAGTTGTATATATGTGATGTTGATTTTTATCATTCCCTTTATTTTTCTGTTATTTGTTTAATAAAGGTGAAAATTGTTTTCTTGGGTTTGGGGTTTTGTTTTGTTCTGTTTTTGTGCTGTTCCTGTGGTTTGTTCTCAGGGATTGCACACTGTTCCTGAGCTTTGGTGCTTAAGGCTAGCTAGCTCTCTACCACTTGAGCCACATCTCTACTTCTTGTCTTCCAGGGGAAAAATTGAAGATAAGAGTCACAGATTTTCCTGTCCAGGCTAGCTCCTAATCTCAATCCTCAAATCTCAGCATCCTAAGTAGTTAACATTACAGGTATGAGCCACAGGCACCTAGCTTGTAAAAAAAATGTTTTGAAGCAAGTTTGCATGAAGAAAAACCTATTTAGAATACACTAAGCAAAGAAAAAAGTTACAGGTATAAATACATGAAACTCTCTCCAGAAGAAAACCACTGCTACTACTGAGTCAATGGTGACCCAGGGTCTGAAATCTGCCCACTGACAATCTTTCCCCAACTCATCCCCCTGCACAGGATGAGAGCATGAGGCAAGAGAACAGCATGATTACAATCTTTGGGATCAGAGGAAACAAGATGTCTACACTTCCAAAGGCAAAAGCATCCTTTGAAAGTGTGAGGGGGATTTTCCTTAAGCTGCTGCTTCTTGACTCTTCCTATACTGATTTGAACAGTCAGATTGCTTCTTGGGAGAACTATTATAGCCTATAGTGATAAGTACAGGCCATAGTAACATACCACCAGTGAATCAAGAAGTGAAGAGCCTTCTTATATCTTAAAAATGCACCCTCATGCAAGGATGTGTGCAAGAACTCAAGAAGATTGCAGGGAGCCATCATCTTCCTTAGTCTCCAGGACCTCTCTCATCCCACCAGCTCCATATTTGAAGAAGAAAGCAAAGAACCATTTTAAATGCTGGTGGAGAATGTTAAAAATATGATTTGTGTTACTGTAAAATAACCTGGTCTCCAAGTTGAAAGGGAGTGCAATAGTGACAGCTGGATGGATGGGGACAGGGGTGAGAAGTAAGTCTGAATTGAGTGCAGCTAAGGCATCCGCAAAACTCTTTCAGCAGGATAAGGATGGGGAGAGGAAGACTGCAAACAAATTTAATTTTTCTGTGGAGTTGGCTGCTTCTTACATGTAAAGCATATATGGGTTCTAAGATGCATTTAAAGAACAAATTTTAGAACGATATATGGAAATAATTGTCAAAACATTAAAAAGATATAGTAAAGTGCTACTTATTTCCTAAAAGCCTTGTCAATAAAAGCAGGGATTCTAAGAGAAAGCAGGGTAGAAGATTCAGGGTCACCATGTCCCCTCAGAGCTGTGATTTAAGACATTTCCTAAGTATAACAGGAATGTCTTTTTAAAAATCACTTTTAAATAATTTCCTAGTAAATTAAAAGATATACAGAGAGATCTTGTTCAGAGACAAGAAAAGCAATCACACATTCAGATTCACTCATAATACAAGGTTCCGAAAGATGAAAAGACTATTGACAATGAAGTATTCCAGCTTATTTTCTACTAAACAATTTTCAATTTACAGTTGTAACTTCACATACGCAGTCACAGTTAAGTAAATTTGAGTTTGCTTATTTTATGTGTTTCTTATTGGATTCTGTTTCTACCCTAGCTCTTTGGTTATTAATACCAACTAAACTGTGCCCATGTTCAGTTTGTGATCTGAAAGCATATATTTTCAAAAGAATATATGCTATGATAAATATTCAAAGAAATATTTTACCTTTTACAGTTGGTGAGTTATTTCCAACATGACATACATTGAAATAAACCTAGTCCCGTGTAATTGGATCATGCAGGAAACAGATGACCTAGAAAGTTGGGAAACTAATTTAGAGGGGGTGAGAGGAGGGAAATGGGGACAAAAACATAAAAATGGGTATCAATATGTGAGAAGAAATGCACCTACTATCTGTAACTGTAACCCCTCTATACATAACCTTGATAATTAAAAATAAAATAAAACAAATATTAAAATATATATGTATAAAAGAAAGGTGGGAAACTAAATAGGTTCTGACTTAAAAGTTCTACCTTTGCAGTTTCTATGAATTCACTACTTTTTATAAGTTATAGTATGTGTGTGTGTATGTGTTTGTGTGTGCGTGCATGCATGCTGATACTGAGGCTTGGAACTAGGTACTGTCCTATAGCTTTGCCAAAGTGGGTGCTTACAATTTGAGACACAGTTTCACTTCTGAATTTTGGGTGGTTAATTAGAAATAAGAGTCTCCCAGCTTTTACAGCCCAGGCTGGCTTCCAATTTCAATCCTCAGATCTGATTCCTCAATTGCTAGGAATAAAGGTATGTACCATATTTGCTTTTTAATTAGCCACATTTGCTGTGTGAAAAGCTCCTCTTTTTTTTCTTAAAAGAACTCAAACTTAACTTTAATATCAGCTTTCAACCAGGTGGATATCTCAGCACTACCACCAATAGTGTCCGAAATATAACACGAACTTTTCTTCAGTTCCTCCATGTTTCAGAAGTACTTTAGTGGTTGAATACAATTAAAATAATTTTTCAATATATGCCACTTCAAGGGACTCTTTCAAATCATGAAGACAGAAGGTAATGGAGACTTCATGTGAGAAGCAAGATGAGTAAGAAAATGGCCACAAAGGAAGTCAATGAAAAAGTCACACACAGCAATGCTTGATGGGTCACTGAAGGGCTTAATAGAAACTATCGGTTCTTGTCGCAAGATTCTAAGCTAGGTAACTGTTGATCCCATTTTACAAAAAGGAAAACTGAAGTACAGAAGATGAGATATTCTAGTATCCTATGATAGTGACCTATGATAAGATTCTGAGAGTTTTCAATCTGTACAACAATACTAAAGATATGAATCTTATTGCCTCTTGGGACTCATAATACACATTTTTATTGTGATTAATAGAAGGGTTACATTATATTCACCAGATAGGAGGTGCATAACTTCACAATCATTGATACCTTTTCTTATGACATGGTTCCCAGATACACATTTTTAAGTAAGCAGAATTTCTCCTTAAAAGTTTCTCTCTCTCTCTCTCTCTCTCTCTCTCTCTCTCTCTCTCTCTCTCTCTCTCTCTCTCTCTCTCTCATACACACACACACACACACACACACACACACACACACAGAATTAATGTGTGCCAGAGCCAGTGAAGACTTATTAGGACTAACTTAGGCAGAACTCAGAAATTCTATGAATTCTAGGTCTTAATGGGTGTTAACCCTGTCCATTTTGATCTTCTAACACATCATAAAACTTGAGCCAACTGCTGCTACCACACATCCTGTCCTTGAATGCCTGCAAGGGAAGCTCTTCAGTGAGAAGGCAGCCAGGGCACACTGCTAGTCCCTGCCCTAGCCACCTCCACACTCCATTTCTACTGTCACCATTCTCCAACTCATCCTCTTCTAGGCAACCAAATTCTGGGCATCTGAAAATTTAAAAATAGATCTTTCCCCCAAAAGATTAGGAATTCTTACTCTTAACTATAAATCTTTCCCACCATTAGAAATAATGCCTTTTTTTAGAAGCCACAAAGTTTTCTAGAAAGAAATCTCCCCAGAAATCCCAAACTCATCCTTTTACCCTTCTCCCTGCAAAATAATCATTGGAAAGTTGAAGATCACAGAATTTCTCTAGGTAAGTAATAGAAGCAGACATTATTCCTCTGCTGTATTAGACAATCTTTAAAATTCAAACATACTGGACACAAGCAGTAAGAAATTAAAGGAAGGTATGTTTAATATTTTCTAATTATAGTAAGCAACTATGGAAATGATTTTACATAATCTAGTATGTAAGCTGCAATTGAAATTTTCATGTGAAATTACTCTCCTGAATTTTAGGAATATCTTCTCAAACTCTTCTAAGAAATGTAAAAACCACTTTATAAACAATGGAAACCTTAGGCTTATGCATTAGTTTCTATGTGTATCTTCATAAAAGCTTTTCTGATACCCTTATCCCAGAATGAGTCTTACATTCTAAAACTTATAAAATATCTCCCTAATCTGTGCTTAGGTTATTGGAATTTTGTGTGAAATTACACATAAATTGGTATAGCACTTCGATATTTATATGGTATATTGATTTTTTTTGGCAAATCCTGGGGCTTAAAGTCAGGGGGATTGGGCCTTGTCCTCAAACCTTTTTGTGCTCAAGGCCAGCACTCTACCACTTGAGCCACAAGGTCACTTCAGGCTTTTTCTAAGGAGTTCATTGGAGATAAGCATCTTGGGGATTTTCCTGCCTGGGCTGGCTCCGAACTGCCATCCTCAGATCTTAGTCTTCTGAGTAGCTAGGATTACAGGAATGAGCCATAGGCACCTAGCTTGATTTGTTTTTTTCTTTTTTTAATATTTCTTAGCCACACACAACGGGCTAAACTCTGTGTTGGGCACTACTGACATGATATGAAGAAGGCTTCTACTCTTCTGAACCATATGAGTTCTCTAATGAGAATATGAGAGCCTGTATTAGTTAGGACATGCAATGCTAGATGCCTCAATGGCTCATCTGATGTTCCTTTCTTCCTCACATAGGATCCAGTGTAGATATGCAGAAAAAGACCTCCAGGGTATTCAGGGATTCACAGTCTTGTCATCCAACATTCCTTTCATCCTATGGGGACACAGGGCAGAAAAAAAGGCTAGATGCTCTGCTCAACCCTGGTGGATGAGGTAGAAGGAGAGGTTCCCAGATGAGGCTTTACTGGGGCCGAGCCTAGAAGTAGTAAAGACATCACTTCTTTTATTATACTCATCATAGCTAAGGCATGGCCCACATTCATCCCAGAGAGATTGAGAAACCCTGTCTAGCTAAATATATAAAAGACAAGAAAACATTTTTTGTTTGTTGTTTGGAAGTTTAAGGACAGTATTAAGTTCAGGGGCCTGTGATTGCAAAGGGAAATGCCCTACCATTTGAGGCATGGCTTGAGCCATTTTCACTTTACTTTGTTTTGTTTTGCGTTTAAAATAGGGTATAGTGGTTTTTTTTTAATTTCCTTTCTCTGCCACTTGAGTAGCTGAGATGACAGTTATATGCCATCATACCCAGGCCCAAAGAAATGGATTTTGACAAGTGCACAGTGTACTCTCCCATGGTAACAAAGTAAAAATACAGAAAATTTGGGAATGTTTGAGAACAGTAGATACAACAAAACAGACTTAGAATTAGAGAATTTAAGGAGATACTCACTTTCAGATATGGGCAAGCACATACCCTTGATTTTATTATCTAAATTTTCTCTTGTCTCACCCTAGTCCTGACCCTGATAATTTATTAAAGAAAAATAGAGAACAAAAATGTATTGCTTTAGACAGATTCTCATTATTGAGAAAGGAATTAGACATAGAAAGAACACAGAAACCTTTCTAGCATAGAGATCACAGCAAAAACAAAAGTCTTGAGGCAGAAGCATGATTCATTTTTGAGAAATGCCACAAGACCTGAGGTAATAAAAGGAGAGGTGAGGACTAGATGGTGGTCATATCCTAAAGATGTTCTGATGGGACAAAGAAATTGTGGTTTATAATATATATATAATATAAAATATAATACATAGGGTATAATTGTGATAATTTTCAAGTAAATTAAATTAACCACAATAGATGATTAAACTACTGTATATATCTACTATTGGTATCATCTGTGGTAATACAAATTCTACACAAAGGCTAAGAGTTAAATTCTTAAATGGGTAAAGAAAAGAATCTCTGTATTTAGGAAAAACCAGCTGCAACTAAAAAACAGGAGGAATGTTCGTGCTTTAATAACTTTCCTGTCACTTAACCACTAAAGACATGAGATCTCGAAACCCTTTTCTTTACCCATCAGCAAGCTGAAGACTGCACAGCAGAAAAAAAAAATGAGCCATGATGAGCTGTACGAGCAATGTCTAAGTGGCTAGCTGCCATTCAGGTCAAGTTTTGAGGAAATTTTAATCCTTCTCAGGTGACATGACTTGTATTCTACAATAACCAGCTGATCTCCTCAAATATTTTTCTTCCTCTTCTCTCTAAGCCTTCCAGAGAGCGTTTAAGTAGTACAAAGTACTGTTTTTCTACCTAGTGTGCCTCAGATTACATCAGGCTGAAGCCTGTGTGTTCACTTAGTGGCTTCTCTAAAAGCTGTTAACAGAAAATATTATCAGATGTCTAACAGAACTCAGGTTTGCAGAAGGTTTGCATTTCACTCCCATTAGCAGAAGCCAAAAAGTCTTTTTTCATGTCATTCTACCACAGCCATTTCAGTAAGAAGGAGCTGCTGGGAGACTTGACCTACTCTGATAGTCAACGGCTTGACACAAATCAAAGCATTTTATTCACCACTGGTGAAGCAGTCCCACTGTCTATCTTCACACATATCAACTGCTTACTCTGAAAATCAGCAGTTCAAGAAGAAAATACAAGGTTATTGCTTGCTTTGGATATTAGAACTGTTTTTCACAGCATCAATGGTTGAAAAGGAAGATTGCTAATAGATGTAGAAGCAATAATAAAAAAATTCAATACCCACTATTTTACAGCCTCTAATGAAACTGATGATTCAGACACAGAAGAAACTCTTAGATGGAAAGTTAATGAGAACCCTACAATGAGGGGACCAAACTGGTACCACATGACCCCATTGCTCAATCACTAAGAAGGGCACAACAAGACATTGTGTGCCTACTAGTATGATGTAATATGAAGCACATAGCATCTCCTGTGAAGTGTCCTAGCCAAGAGAATTAAACCTGTATCTAATCAAACCTTCCAGGAGAACTTCCAGTTGGCAAAATATATGGTGTCTAGAGGAACAAGTTAAACAAGCCCAACAAAGGAGCTAATGGAAAAAGCTTAAATGTTAAGAAATCCTGCAGAAAACTGACCTGTATTTCTAGACTAAGTGAGTAGCACAGAAAAATGAATAAAGAAGATCAGCTCTTGAATTCAAAAATCTCAAGCATGATATGTGAACATATTGAAATGACACAGTAAAATCCATTAATATGTACCAACTAATATACATTAATATAAAATAAATTTTAAAGGACACACAAGCAAGTGCAGTGGGGACTTTAAAATGCTGATTCATATTTAGCAGTCATGAAAACAGTTTTTAGACATTTGGGGAAATCAATTATATAATGACTACTAATAGGTGTCACCAGAGAATTCTTAATTGTATAATTAAGTCTCCAGGTGCCAGTGGCTCAGCCTGTATTCCTAGCTACTCAGAAAGCTGAGATCTGAGGATTGTGGTTCAAAGCCAGCCCAGCACAAAAGTCCTATCTCCAATTAACGACCAGAAAACCAGAAGTGGCTCTGTGGCTCCAGTGGTAGAGCAGTAGCCTTGAGCTGAAGAGCTCAGGGCCAGTGCCCAGGCTGAGTTCAAGCCCCACGAGACTGACAAAACAACAACAACAAAAAATCATGTTTCTAAGAAAGGCTTTCAGAAATACAGAACTACATAGCACAAAATAATATGGTATCTGTAATTTACTTCATAACATTTCAACCAATAGAAAAAGTAAGATGAAGAATAAAATACAGCAAAATTTTCTTTCACTCCACATTACAGATCCATAAGCATTTATTATATGATCCTACTCTGCTGTGTTCTTTAAAGTTCACAGTAGCTTTTCAAACATGGTCTTAAAGCCTTAAATATACATATACATACATATACATATATATACTTACATATACTCACATACACACAAACACACAAGTGTGAACAGACCAAGCCCTGGGTAATGCTATTGCCCAATAAGAGGGCACTAGCTTAAGGCCAGATACCACATAACACAGACAATCTTGAGGCTGCAACAATACTCCCTACACCTAATTCTTTAGGTGACACCTTATACGCCTTTAACTCTTCCTTACAAACTTTAGTAGTACATAGTAGATGTGAAGTTTGATCTGAATTCCAATGAAGGCATTCTTCCATGATCATGAAGTCATCATGACCAAAATTATCTGTGATTTCTATACAGATATATCAGGCACAGATAGGCTGTGTCATAGTAAGTTTTCACTTTTTAAAAATGGGATTACTAACCAGAAAGATTAGTATATGACAAAAATGTATTAGTAACTGAAATTTATGAAAGTATGTGAGGTTTCAGTCGTTTTGGACAAGGCAATGCAAGCATATCATGTTACGTTACTTACTGCATTTCATTTGACAGTGAATGCTGAGTGATGGATTGATGTCCAGGAGAGGAATTGTCTCCTGTACTAGTGTGCTCTGTTTGGAAGGTAAGAATTTCATAATTTGAGATTTGTCCAGACAAATTCACATGTAAGTAGATGTTAGATGTGATATGTATTGCCGATGTTCATACTTCAGCTCATGTAGGCAGACAATTCTGAGTTTCTCCACATGTCATTCAGTCATCTGCTTTTTAATATTTATTGTATAAAGAGATTGCCACTGTTGGAATAGAGAAGTTTCCATACTCCAAGATTGAAATCCTTTAGAACTCATCTTACGTGGGCCTCATGCTACTCACCTGTATTTCCACCTACTGAGGAGACAGAGGCAGGAGAATTTCAATTTTCAGGACAGGTCAGGCAAAGCTAGAAAAATCATAATTCCAAACAAAGTAAAAATAGAAGAACTAGGAGCCTGGCTCAAGCAGTGGAGTGTTTTCCTGGGTCATACAAGGCCCTGAATTCAATCTCAAGTATTTCAAAAGAAAGGAGAAAACACCTCTTCTACTAATTGCCTTGGAGAGATCAATCTTGTATATGAAAAAATCAGGATATGACAAAATAGTATTTGTGATCTCCTCTTCTTTCTTACCCTTAGATAAGCCACTCCTAGTCCTTTAGTCTTTCTTTCTAAACTAAAAAAAAAGTACAAGGAAGACAGAGTTTTAGAGTCATTAGTCCATTATCACTTATTTGAATCACTTTCAAGTCAATATCAAGTTGAGATCATTTACAGTAGCTACAAAAGTACTCACTTCGGTGAAAAGGAAAATGTAAATTGCACTGAAGACATATTTCTAAAAAAGTCAGTCTTTAAAGGATGAAATTTCAGGATGATATAATTTTAAAAGTGGGATAAAGAAGTTCTCCCATAATTGACAGTATTCAGTCAAATATTGCATGAGTTAAATATGGCTTGTTGGGCACCAGGGGTGGTAAAAAGACTTTCCCAATTCCACAACACTCTAGCCTTAACCCATTCATTCACAGAGCTTCTGAAAACCAGAGCTGTCCACTTATCAGGTACTTATCAATGACTTTTTAAATAGCTTAGTTGCCTTGCACTTACATAATTTCTTCTCCTTACTAAGCTGGGAGGAACCACAGTGAAAGAGAGAACCACAGTGGCAGAAAGGCTCTGGTTAGTGTAGCTCTAATTTCTTTAAAACAATTGCACAGTGCCTACCTTGTTCCTTGGATAAACAGAAAACTAAATTAGTTTTGCCCATTCTATTCACCCAGCCTATCACATCCTCATATGTACTCAGAGAATTCCAAAACCCAAGGATTCCTCAAAAACACTTTATAAATCACACACACACACACACACACACACACACACACACACACACGTGACTCTAAATCACTATAAGAAGGAAATACCAAAATTTAGCATAATAGTATTTTTGACAGTGTCTTGCTTCAAATCATGATCCTCCTTCCTCAGTTTCCCAAGCCTGGAATTACAGATATATGACACTATATTCAGCCAAAACTTAATAGCAATTTTTTTTTGCCAGTCCTGGGCTTGAGCTCATGGCCTGAGCACTGTCCTTAGACTTCTCAAGGCTACAGCTCTACCAATTGAGCCTCAGCACCACTTCCAGCTTTTTTCTATGTATGTGGTATCAAGGAATTCAACCCGGGGCTTCGTGCATGCTAGGCAAGCACTCTACCACTAGACTAAATTCCTGGCCCCTTAATACCAATTTTTAACAAAATGTTCTACTTACAAGAACCAGACAGACAGAAATAGTGGGAAGAAAAACCAGAGGACACGACAAGTTGAAGACCAAGACTATCTTCATTTTGTGAGTACATATGGTACCTAACAGCCTCTGGAGCAGCTCTTCACAGTTAACTGGACTATCTATCAAGTATCTCTCATTCAAGGTGGAGTCCACAAAGGCACTGTGTAACAGCAGATCATCTTAAAACAAATATGATACCCTAACCACTTATATTTGGCAGGGTAGGTATGCAATGTGTCATTTTATCACAGGTCATTAAATCCATTATAAATCAACTAAATTCATAGAGAGAGCAGATTAGATTTGCCACCTGAACCAATAAAGTAAATCAAAAGCAAGTCTTGCAAATTTTTGAAGAAAAAGTAAGAGTGACTAATTAAGTGTACAGGTTAGTGATAACAAAGCACCAAACCATTAATATTAACTGTCAGTTTGAATATCAGAAAAATGGCTTTGGAACACAGCATATAACATAAATAACAATTATGTTCCTTTATATCAGAGAAATTTTATGCCTTCTGTCATACTTCACTGAATAAGAAAGAAAATTATTTTAAAAATAAAGAATATCAATTTTTGTTATTTTCAAAATATTAAAATTTGAGAAATCTTTGGACAGAATCAATCCACATAGTAATGAAATAATTTGGCAAACATTTGAAAATTATTAATGTGGAGTTATTTTGGTAACTCCCAAATTTATCAATTGCTTTAACTTTTACACATGCAATTTGTGGGAAAATATTTAAGTGAGATAAGAAGCTAATATTTTTCTGGGGGCAAAAAACATGAGAGGGGGTGTCAATGTGTGAGAAGTGATATATCCTCTGTCTGGCTAATATAACTGTAACTCCTCTATAAATTACAATAAAAAATGATGATGTCAATCAGTACCAAGATACTTGTTTGCCAAGCATATTTGAATTATTTCTCTGAAGTACTAATTTATTCATTTTGTTCAATTGAATTTTTTCCTGATTTTCCTAAAAGACTTCATAACTCTAAATAAATATCAATGAAATTAATGTTTTGACATCTGAAAAAAAGAAGCTAATATTTTTCAAGGTGAGCAATAAGAGCTGGAATCTCCATGTCGACTAAGGCAATCTCTAGTTTTAGTATCATTAGAAAGGAGAGCCTGGATTTGGATACGTTTGTTTCCTTTTTGGTGAGTACTTGTCAAAATGAGATTAGAGACCAAAACCAGAAATCCTTAGAAAAACTGAAAGCTCTTTTCTTTTCTTTTGTTAATTTCTGTGAGTGTTTTCTAATCAAGATGACCATAGTATGACTGGGAATAAAGGAACAGGGTTGCCCCCCACTACAAAAGCAAAGCACAAATCCCACAAAACCTCAGACAACAAAGCCATAGGAAAAGAATGCCAAGTGTGCCCTCTGTCGGCCCATGAGTTTTAATGGCTGAGGTGGCTGCTTGACAAGCTGTGTGAAACAACAGGTGAGAACCAAAACAGGCAGTACCAAAACTCTATGCCCCATCGATTGCTAATGAGATGACAATTACAGCAAATGAGGATTCCTTAAAACCCCTTATATTTTATATCGCTTTTGTCACTCTCTAAACTCTTTGAGAGGTACAGAAAGGACAACTATCAACTATATTCATTGAGGAAGGAATTCTTGGCCAAGTAATTATTTACTGAAATAAGTCTTTACGAGAATGTTTTTAATGTAACCTTGAATTAAGCATGCACACAGAGAATGGAAAAAGCAAACTTTTAGAAAATAAAATTGAACCAAGACATGAGAAAGAGTATCAATGTTTGTGAAGTAATGCACCTTCTATCTGGTAAGTATAATGTAACCCTTCTATTAATTACAATAAAAATACATGGAAAAAAGAAAATAAAATTTATACCAATTTGAAGAATCCATTTGGTCTCCTGCCCATTAAGAAAATCTCCCGATACTCTGTCAGCTGATGCTTCCTAACGCACTGGAGGAAAGAGATGAACCCTGAACCAGTTTAAAATTTGAGAAAACTCTAACTTTTCTCTCTGTGCCTTAAGATGAAACCTAAGTGGTTTAAGTTCCTAATTTCAGGAGGTTTCCAAAAACCGTAGCCTCATTTCTGAATCCCAAATTAAGATTCCCTATTCAAAAGAGATGTGATCAGAAGAATTTTTGTTCTATTTATGTTCCTTTTATCTTCAGCAGGTGATGAAAATTGAGAGGCTTTAGGTGATGACTTCAGTAAAAATGACTGAATAAGAAAAGCTACCTATAATTCATTCCTTTACATTTTACAATAGTGAACAGCATTTTGCTCATCATTGTTGGTTATTCTAATTATATGTGTATCCATAAAATAGATACCATGATAACCACATACATGATACATACACATGTACAAGTACCTGCATATACACACATTGGCTCTTGGAATTTCCTTTAACACATAAGAATAATTATGTGGGGAGGGGAGAGGGTGGGGGAGGGGGGAGGAGGAAGAACAGGGGCAGGTGTACAGGAGACAGGAGTACTTACGCAGGGGAAAAACTGCAAGACCCTATTTTGAAAATAACTACTGGAAAAAATGTCCTAGTTCATTCAAGTAGTAGACATACTATCCAAGTAAGACATAGCTCAAGTGGTAGGACGTTTGCCTAGGAAGCAATAGGCCGAGTTTGAACCGTGTGCTTCCAGATAGGAGGAAGGGAAGGGGGGAAGGAGGAAAGGAGGAAGGCAAAAGGGAGGAAGGGAAGAAGGAAGGAAAGGTATCATGATGAGAAATGCAAGCAAAATAAAAGGAAAATAAGAGGCAAGCAAGAGTGGCACAAAAAAGCTAAGAAATTGAAGGAATAACTGATTTGGATTTTAAAAAGTAAGACATGATTCCAGAAAGTCTGCCTAGAGGCAGTTGCACTTCATCAGGGCAATATAACGAGTTCAAAATCATAAATGAAGTCATCTGGTATAGTTTAAGCAACCCAGTGCTCTCTGGGTGGGGAAGGTCAGGAATAGGCTGCAATCAGATGGCTGGAACATTGACTGTAGCATAAAAGAGGTTGGCATCTAGTCTGTGGTCAATATGAAGGCTGAAAAGTTCCTCAGCGGAGAACAGGGTAAGATGTGGCTGAGAACAGACAGATGCGTTGTCAGGACAGTTCTCACCATTTCAAAGGTTAATGTTCTCAAGGTTGGAGTAAGGATGACACCAGGAGATGAAAACTCTGTGAAACCTGAACTAGGAATACATTTGAAGATGTAAAAGATGGAATGGATATAAATATTTCTGAGGTTTATTTGAAAATCTGTTATGGTTTAAGCTATAATGAAATGATTTTTTAAGGCCACAGAAGAGTCAAAGACTTCATAGTGAGATTCCAACTTTGACACAGAACCTCCAGGAGTAGAAATCAGGAGCCCAATTAGAGAAATACTTTCAGGAGATGGCAAAAAAGGAGGAAACAATTTGTTGTGTTTGAGTACACTAGAAATAACTGTTGATGTAGCAGTGGTCAAAAGATAACCTGAAGTTTACAAAATACAGTTGAGGTCAGAGTTGAAGGCTTCACTTGGAAATAGCAATGGAAAAAAACAGGGATAGATTTCAAATCTCCAAAGAGAAGAATGGAGATGAAGAAATACTCCATAACTCTTCTGAATGGCAACCAAAGAAGAGAAATGTAAAATCAGAATGTAAAGTCACTAAGTAAATGAAGAGAACTTCCTTCGGGATAAAGGTAGGATGATATCTCAAAAAGAACAAATAAAGAATTCCTTGGAATCATGTCACCAGGTTGGCAATGAGGGAAAAAATTGAGTGTGAATGACTGCAAGAAATTTTTCCCACAAATTCCTGAACTTGCTGTTCAGTTTTGCTGTGAAGCTAAAACTGCTTTTCAGAAATAAAACTGATGTGGCTCACATCACAACTTCCATCTTAAATACACAAGAAGCACAAACAGGAGGATAGAAATCCAGAACCTAGCTGAAAAAATAACTTAAGCAAAAAGATCTGGGAAGAGATTCCCACAGCACCTTCCTAGGTAAGTGCAAAGCCAAGTTAACCTCAAGTCATACACACACACACACACACACACACCACACACACACATTCGAGTAGGAGGAAGAGAAATAAAAGGAGAAGAAGGAAGGACACAAAGACTAAGGAGAAAAGTGAAGAAGAAATCCCGTCAGGAAAAGGATGGAGGTGGACGCTAAATTGCAAATAATTCAATACATCAGCATTATCCTGCACCAGAAAAGAAGTGCAAAGTTGAGGAGAACAAGATGCAGGTGGAGGTGCAGGTAGATGATATGAGAGGGAGCTTGAAACTTAAGGATATAGATTCAGCAACATATTAGAAAAGGGAGAAAGGAATAAAGGTCTTCAGGGAGAAAAGGACAAATGGGAAGAGTTAAAACATACTGTATCCACAGTTCTTTCATAGTCAGGGCAAGACAAAATGATATTAGTGAAAACCCTTTCAGAATGAAAATATAAGCTTCCATAATACCATTCCCATTTCCCTCTCTCCTCTCCCACCTTAAGACTTCTGCATTCATAAATAAATTTGTATATATACCCTTCCCATTACATGTGCAATCATGTGTGTTCTATCTGGAGCTCAGCATTCATTAGTACCTATCCCTGCTTAAATTATAAACGTTTATAACTGTGTACAGGTGACATTGTCTTCTCTGAGTGAGCTATCTTTAATTTTTCCCTGTCACTGGAGGAACACAGAGAGGAAATGATGATTCTTATATCTTTAAAAATAGAGAAAAATATCTCCCATCTCTTTTGCTGTCCCTTGGTTAGCTCATATTGTTCAGTATCTCACTTTGTTACCTGATATATCAGATATATTTGTATTTGGTTATTTGAAATTGGATAGGGAAGGGGGGAAAATAAGATGAGGGGGGAGGGAAATGGGGACCAAGACATGTGAAAAGGTATGAATGTATGGGAATTAATGTACCATCTATCTGGCAAATATCATGTAACCCTTCTATTAATTACAATAATAAATACATGAAAAATAGAGAAAAAATAAAATGTTATTTTCCTCCCCAAATATACAACTTTCTTTGACCCAAACTGGCTATCAAATACTGCATAGAAAAACATTCTGGAGCCAGGTATAATGGTGCACGCCTGTAATACTAGCTACTCAGGGGTTCAAAGCCAGCCCAGGCACAACAGGACCTGAGACTCTTATCTCCAATTAACTTCTAGAAAATGGAAAGTGGGGCTTGGCTCAAGGATAGAGTGGTAGCCTTGAGCTGAAGAGCTCAGGGGCAGAGCCCAGGCCAAATTCAAGCCCCATGACCCACAAAAAAAAATTCTGTTATCTATTTCCTGAATATGGTACAGATAAGAGTGTCTATTTCCACAAAAATTTACAAAAATAACAAAGGTTTGAAGGCAGTCAGTGGGAAAGAAAGAGGTAAAAAGCTATCCAGATAATCCAAGAATTGGCCAATTCCTGAATAAAATCAAGAAATGGTTTTGCATTAAGGAATTAAAAGTGTCATTTACAACTTGTGATTGCTGCAAATATTGGATTCCATTTAGGCTTGATTTTAAGAGAAGACACAAGTAAGCCAGAATTAAATGGAAGTCTAGAACATCACCTATACTGAACCACTTCCAGATTTCAATGGCTAAATTAAGATCTTGGTCTAAGCACAGCATTAACTTTGACCTCCATGTACTGGTATAGGTACTGGCAAAAAAAAAAAAAAAAGGAAAAGCAAAGAAATCCGATTCAATTATGCTAGAAGTTAAAGCAACCTGGTTTTTTCATATATTTTTATTATAATTAATAGAAGGGTTATATTATATTCGCCAGATAGAAGGTGCATTACTTCACATACATTGATACCCTTTCTCATGTCGTGGAAATGGGGACCAAGACATAAAGCAACCTATTAAGAAAAGAAAGAACAGGCCAGGAGTTTGGCCTAGTGGTTAAAGTGCTTGCCTAGCATGCATGAAGACCCGGGTTCGATTCCTCGGTACCACATACATAGAAAAAAGCTGGAAATGGTGCTGAGGCTCAAGTGGTAGAGCTCTAGCCTTGAGAAAGTCCAAGGACAGTGCTCAGGCCCTGAGCTCAAGCCCAGGACTGGCAAAAAAAAAAAAAAAGAAAGAACAAGTATATGTTGAAAGTTAAACATCACATCAGCTTCTCTGAAGTACTTTAGAACTTTAGGGGGGAAAATAAGTATGAATACAAAATGTATTTTGAAGCTTTCTCATTTAAGTTAGGTTAATATGTTCCATGTGCCACTTTCTATTTTTGAAAGGATAATATGACAAATAAACTATTATTAACAAATATTTAGAAAAGTAAATATCTCCAAATCTCTTCATTTGCTTAAGGGATAAATTAATTTTGCTGTAATGATCTAAAAGAGTTTATATATTAATCCATCCTCAGTTGCCAAAAACCCACCACACTATTTGTGATAAACACTTTGTCTTTGTGGAAAAAAGCCAAGTGTAATTGTGTGTGTGTGTGTGTGTGTGTGTGTGTGTGGCAAGAGAGAGAGAGAGAGAGAGAGAGAGAGAGAGAGAGAGAGAGAGAGAGAGAGAGAGAGAGATAATGTAGAAAAGTTGAAGCTTAATACAGAAGAAGCTATATCATGCCCCCTGCCATCTGAAACACAACCTCATATGTCTAGAAGGCTTGTTACTTTCTCCAGAGCTTTGTCTTTGTAGGTGGGGTTCAAATAGAAGCAGGGAGAGAAGGGTGACACTGATCATGATGCATTAAATCAATAAACTTACATGTTGAATTGAAATCCCTTCATATAATTATTTGAAGGTAACATTTAGCAAGTTTGCATAAACTTTCTCATTAAAATATAGCTAGACTTACTGACAGAGAGCAAGAGATGGAAGATTAAGCCATTACCTACAAAGCTCAAGGAATGCCAAGAGACTATAATAAAGTTATGACTTGTCTATCCTCCTTCAGTAATTTAGCCTAAAATGTGGCTTATAGCCATTCCAAAAACAAAACCAATCAAATAACTCAATTTACCATGCAAATAAGTCCGAGAGGTTCCAAGACAGATACAAACAGTAGCGATTAACAGTAGCCAATAGTGACTAAATAATGAAAAGATAAAGGAGTCAAAATGTCTTAACACTATAGCTGTATTGTCAATGAGCTTTCCAAACTGTTGATATGTTCCTTATTTCTACCAAGGCATTTATTCTCAGCATTGTGGTTTGTACCTAATTAATGTTTTTAATGACTGCAGCTGGCCCCCATTAGAAACTAGCAAATGCATTGTTATTTTACAACTTTGCTTCAAAACACAGGGAAGAAAACACACTGGGTGATTTATGTTGCTGTTTCTGATGATCTCCCTCAAATAAAATATTTTTTCCAAAAGTAGATTGATAGTTGATTTTTTTTCAAACCTCTGGCTATACTTTGAAATAAAGCATAATGTTAAATGATACATTTGCTCTGTATTCCAGACTGGATGCAATTGATTTTAACTGACTAAATTATCTGATCTCTGCCAAGAATTTTATTTCATTAAGAAAATGATATTATGGAGCATCTGAGATCATAGAGCAGACTAAACAGAATGCCAAAGGAGTTCTGAGCATGCTCCACAGTGAAGGTTTGATTATTTGCAGATGGAATATGGAGAAAAAGAAAAGAAAAAAATCAAGTCCCAGGGGTAAGGCTAACGAATCCTGGTACCACCACTGCCTGCCTACATCAGAGCACAAAGCCAAGAAAGCAACCAATCCTTTAAGCTACAATACCTTTAAAAAAGGAGGTAATAACTTTTCTTCCTAGAAAGTAATATTTAACTGCCACTATGCGAAACAAAGGAGGAAAGGGAAATGTTGGTACCACAATAGGCTCAAGCATGTCAACTGTCACTGCTGACGTGATTTGGCTCGTAGTCAGGCATTCACCAAGAAACTAATTTAAATCAATCTTCTTTGGGAAAGCCAATTGTTTGGTATGTACAACAATCCGTGTAGGATCAATCAGTAGACATGAGATCAATTAAAAGCAGCTTAAATTTGTGAAGAGGGACAATTCACACAACTTGAGTTAGATCTCTATTCATTTCAATACTCTCACAATACAGTCCTTAAGCTTCCTTGCAAAGCAGAATAGCTACTATCACCCTGTACTGTCTAGCCAGCCCTTTAAGTAGTTCCACTTTTAATTAAAAACACAGTACATCCTTTGTTGACACGAATAGTGTAGTCACTTTTAAGGACCGAGGTTATTTTAACCAGAAACCTGGGATTTGGAAAAAGACAGCTGCGGAAGAGATGGAAGAAAATTAACAGCAAATACACTTTGATAGATTTTTTTTTTACAATCTTACTCATTTACATGTACTTGAAAGTATTAGAACTTGGTGGAATGGAAAGGTTGGTTGGGCAAAAGTTATTCTTGCACACTATGGAATTAAGTTCCTAAATGTC